>NC_053449.1:29411160-29506126 GCF_007990345.1 Gossypium hirsutum
AAAATCCAATTATATGCACTCGAGGGCCAATTGCCTTTACGGCCAAATCTGAGTACCTTCTTCCAAGGTGACACTTAAGAAACACTTTATCTCCACCTGATATTCAATTCCTTTCGTTTTAAATCGCATCGATTTTGACGATCTGTGGCTACTTCAGACTTCGCGGTTACCTTTACTTTTGTTCGCATCTTTATCAAATCACTCCAAATTTACTTTCACCAAGCTCGGTCCAAACAAGGCGTACGGCATTTACGACGTACAAGCCTCATAAGTGCCATCTTATACTTATTGAAAACTATTGTTGTAAGCGAATTCAATCAAAGGTAAATACGTTCCATGAACTACTGAACTCGAGATGCAACATCAACATATCCCAATATCTGAATTATCCGCTCGGATTGACCATCGGTTTGGGGGTGAAAAGCGGTGCTAAAATGCAGCTTGGTACCAAAGCTTTGCAATTTCTTCAAAATCGTGAGGAATCCGGATCTCTATCGACACGATGAAATAGTACCATGTATTCACAATCTGAGAGACATACAATTCGGCTAGTTATCCAATGAAATCGTACGCACGGGATAAAGTGAGCCGACTTAGTCAGTCTATCAACAACAACCCAAATCGCATCCTTCTTACTTGCGGACAATGGCAGTCCGGACACAAAGTCCATTGTGACTCGGTCCCATTTCCACTCGGGTATCATGATCGGCTGAAGTAACCCTGAAGGCACTTGATGTTCCGCTTTCACTTGTTGACATATTAAACATCTCGAAACAAAGTCGGAGATGTCTCGTTTCATACCATGCCACCAAAACCGACGTTTCAAGTCGTTGTACATTTTCGTGCTCCCCGGGTGAATTGACATTCGGCTACAATGGGCTTCGTTCAGAATCATCGGAATGAATTCCGAATTCCTTGGAACACACAAACGACTTCTAAACCTCAAACAACCATCATCATCAATCTGAAACTCCGATTCCTTGTTCGGAACACACTCAGCTCGTTTTGCAACCAATTCATCATCGACTTTCTGAGCTTCACGAATTTGATGAGTCAATAATGGTTTGGCTTTTAATTCAGCTACTAACACATTGTCAGGTAGAACAGACAAGTGTACATTCATCGCTCGCAAAGCAAACAGTGATTTCCGGCTTAAGGCGTCCGCAACCACATTAGCCTTTCCCGGTGGTAATCAATGACAAGCTCGTAATCTTTCAACAACTCAAGCCAACGTCTTTGTCGCAGATTCAAGTCTCGTTGAGTCATCAAATATTTGAGACTTTTGTGATCCGAAAACACATGGCACTTCTCACCAAACAAATAATGTCGCCATATTTTCAATGCAAACACAATGGCGGCTAGTTCGAGATCATGGGTCGGATAATTTCTCTCGTGTGGCTTCAATTGTCTCGACGCATAGGCCACAACTCGACCTTCTTGCATCAATACGCAACCCAACCCAAGTAGGGATGCGTCACTATAAATGACAAACTCTTTACCCGATTCGGGTTGCACCAAAATTGGAGCTTCAGTCAAATTAGTTTTCAGTTGATCGAAGCTTTTCTGACATTTCTCCGTCCATTCGAACTTAACATCCTTTTGAAGTAGCTTCGTCATTGGTGTGGCTATCATCGAGAACCTTTGACAAATCGTCGGTAATAACCGGCGAGCCCTAGAAAGCTCCGGACTTCGGTAACATTTCTCGGAGGCTTCCAGTTAAGTATGGCTGAAATTTTGCTCGGGTCAACTCGAATACCCGATGCGGATACCACATGACCCAAGAAGCTAACCTCTCTTAACCAGAACTCACACTTACTGAACTTAGCATATAACTGCTTATCCCGCAAAATTTGCAACACTAGCCTCAGATGCTCAGCATGTTCGGTCTCATCTCTTGAATAGACCAAGATGTCATCAATAAACACAACTACGAACCGATCCAAATACGGCCTGAAGATCCGATTCATCAAATCCATAAACACCGCAGGGGCATTAGTGAGCCCAAACGGCATCACTAAGAACTCGTAGTGACCGTACCTCGTTCTGAAAGCAGTTTTAGGTACGTCCGAATCTCGAATCCGCAACTGATAATAACCCGATCTCAAATCTATCTTTGAAAACACCGATGCTCCCTTTAATTGATCGAACAGATCATCAATACGCGGTAACGGATACTTATTCTTTATCGTCACTTTATTCAGTTGACGATAGTCAATGCACAACCTCATGGTTCCGTCCTTCTTTTTCACGAACAATACTGGTGCACCCCAAGGTGAGAAACTCGGTCGAGCGAAACCTCTATCCGTCAATTCTTGCAACTGAGCTTTCAACTCTTTTAACTCGGTTAGTGCCATACGATACAGAGCGATCGAAATTGGTGTAGTTCCAGGTACAAGCTCAATACCAAACTCTACCTCCCGAACAGGTGGCAAACCCGGTAACTCTTCAGGAAAACATCCGGGTATTCACAAACCACGGCACCGATTCGGGTTCTTTTCTAACTCCTTGTCATCAAGTACATACGCGAGGTATGCTTCGCACCCTTTCCTTACATATTTCTAGGCCAACATTGCTGATATTACAGCTGGCAACCCCCTTAAGTCCGCAGACTCAACTCGGATTATTTCATTATTTGCGCACCTCAAATCGATAGTCTTGCTTTTGCAATTCACAACCGCATCATGCGCGGTTAACCAATCCAAACCAAGAATAACATCAAACTCGTCGAACGGCAAAAGCATCAAATCGGCCGGAAAACAGGATTCTCGGATTATTAGAGGGCATCTCTTACACACTTTATCAACAAGTACGCATTGACCCAAAGGGTTTGATACTCGAATTACGAGCTCAGTAGACTCAACAGGTAGAGTCTTATTGGTTGCTAAGGTTTCGCATACATATGAATGAGTAGAACCAGGGTCAATCAATGCAATCACATTAGTATCAAAGAGAGTGAAGGTACCAGTGATGACGTCGGGGGAGGATGCCTCCTCTCGTGCGCGAATGGCATATGCTCTAGCAGGAGTACGGTTTTCGGCTCGATCGGCCGTATCAGAGGCCCCCCTCTGACTACCACCCCTGCCTCCTAAAATTCTCGGTGGTCTACCTCTAGATGTCACTCCACTAGGTCTTGCACCTTGAATCTTATTCTTCTCATCCAGCTCCGTGCAATCTCTAATGAAGTGGTCCTTCGAACCGCATCCGTAACAGGCCCTGCTAGTAGACTTGCCCCAACATTCACCTAGGTGTCATCTTCCACATTGGGGACATTCAGGTTTCTCGTGACGATTATTGCCCACACTAGCTACCGAAGTAGCTCGGGAGCCCATCGATGGTCTTGCCCTGATGGAAATTCCCGCAGTCGCCCTCGACTTATTAATGTCCTCCCTGAACTTCTTTACAGCTGAGAACGGAGCTTTACCCGTCTATCTTTTACGATAATCTCTAGCTTCAAATTCAGTCTTCCTCTTCTCCTTTCCAAGTTCTTCCGCCTTGCAGGCTCGTTCGGCTAGTGTTACGAATTCTTTTATTTCCAAAATACCCATTAGTAGCTTTAAATCTTCATTCAATCCTTCCTCGAATCTTTTGCACATAGCAACCTCATCAGCTACACACTCCCGGGCATACCTACTGAGTCTTACGAATTCATGTTCGTATTCAGATACAGTCATACGGCCTTGCTTGAGTTCCAAGAACTCCTTACGCTTCTGATCAATGAACCGTTGGCTAATAAATTTCTTTCGGAATTCCGTTTGAAAGAAGTCCCAAGTTACTCGCTCGTTCGGGACTATGGAAATCAAGGTCCTCCACCAATAGTAGGCTGAGTCTCGCAACAAAGATACAGCACATTTTAGACATTCGTCGGGTGTGCATGACAATTCATCGAACACCCGAATGGTGTTATCAAGCCTGAACTCGGCCCTTTCGGCATCATCAGTTACTATGGCCTTGAACTCCTCGGCCCCACGCTTCCTAATCAAGTCTACAGGTGGCTTACTCAGCCTCACAGGATCAGCGACTGATGGCATTACAGGCTCTTGGGGTGGATTATTCAAATTTGGGAATTGTTGGACAGCCGGGTTGGTTCGGGCATATTGCGCGACCCACTCATTCATCATGGTAAAGAAGGCTTGTTTAGCCCCCTCACCTTGATTATTCGCAGATGACTGAGGTTCAACAGGCGGCGTCCCTTGTGCAGGAGCAGCCGCTACGCTCTCAACGTCATCCGCTAGGGTTCTTTCTTCACCGGGGTCCATTTACTAATTAAAACAAAAACATTTCAACCGTCAGAAGTCATCACACATTTAAACATTAACATTCGGCATGTATAGCTAGACTCATACGCGCTATAGTAGTCCTAGAACCGACTAAACTATAGCTCTGATACCAATCAAATGTAAAACCCTGAACCCGAAACCGACACCGGAGTCGAACACGAGGTGTTAACTGACTTTAACCCCTTATAAATTAATTTTCCAGACACTGCCCAATCTGTGTACTAGTCGTTTTAGAAATCATATCTTGAGTTTCGTAACTCGAAAATCCGTTTCGTAATTTTTCCCAGAAACTAGACTCATGTGCCCATCTATATATTTTTTCTAGAATTTTTGGTCGGGCCAATTAGTACAGTTTATTAGTCAAAGTCTCCCATGTTGCAGGGGTCGACTACACTGACCTTTGCCCATTACGACTTGGATATCTCCCTGCACGGGGCTTCAATACTGATGCCGTTTGTTTCTATGAAAACTAAACTCAGAGAGGAATCTGTACATATATGGTACGACCCCTAATTATCTCTGGTTAATTTATAATGAATTTCCAAATTCGGAGCAGGGAATCCAGAAACCGTTCTGGCCCTGTCCCACAAAAATCTGTTTATCTCTTAATATACTGCCCATATGATCTTTTCGTTACTTCCTCATGAAAACAGACTCATCGAGCTTCGATTACATAATTTATTCATCAATTAATTCCACTCCTACTATTTTTAGTGATTTTTCAATCTCATGACACTGCTGCTGCCAGCATCTGTTACGAAAGTAACTAGGTCCATTTCATGCCTACCCTTGATCCAACTCAATCGAACATTCGTGCCATTTTCGCATGGCTTAAAGTTTACATGCCAAAGTTCAAACACAACGTAATAGCTTATACATGCCAAAATGTTCTTCTAAGCCAACTAAGAAGAAAGTACCAAAACTTGCTATCCGGTGTGATGACTTCGATGACGGCCTGACCCCGCAAAAATAGATGAGTCCAAGCAACCTATAATGGGTGACAAGGAAACACCGAGTGAGTTTATAACTCAGTAAGTCATAAGCAATGCACTACCATCCATCAATAACATTATCACAAGAGGAAACAAAATGGAACGAGGCAATTTACTCCATCCATACCGAACCATACCATAGTTTCTCCAACCTATCGATTCAGTTTCATATCAATTCATGCATTCACATACCATATACTCATCAATAGGACATTGAAGCATTTTCATAAATCAATTTATTTTCGTTACAATCAAACGACTAAACGGCCTTTCACCCATCCTACGATAAATTTTATGTACGACTTCAAGTATATTTGTCACATAGGTTCAAACTTACCGAGCTCAACACCAAGTATAGGCATAGCACCTATTAGCCATGTACTCAAGACACTTACCCGATCCGCTGTCCGCGATCGACTCAATAGTGTCGCACACATAGTGTCCATTATGATTCACGAATGTATATTGAGTCCGCACACTCAGTGCTATATAATCAACTCGCACACTTAGTGCTACGTAATAAAATCGCACACTTAGTGCTACATAGTCAAACTTGCACACTTAGTGCCGCATGGTCAATTCGCACACTTAGTGCATCATATTCATTTCGCACACTTAGTGCAACATAGTCAAATCGCACACTTAGTGCTGTACAATTTAATCCCGCGCACTTAGCGCCAATCTCATGGTCATAAATGGTTATACCCGCACGTTTAGTGCCGAGATCAACAACTCAGTACATCTTACCTCTTTTCTTTTCATTCAACAATTTCATCATCACATACGTACATGCATATATATATGTATATTTATTCATTCCATTCAGCATCAATACATAAACATTATGACCATTTGAAATAATACCAACTACATGCTTAATGACTTACCTTGTGTTGGGTAAGACGGTTCCAACTCCGCTACTCAGTGATCTTTTCTTTGCCTTTGCTTGATTCTCCTCCTTTAGCTCCTTGAGCTTAATCAATAATTCACTAGTTTAACCATCTTGTTAAACATTCATAATTCAATTACACATGCTTATGTATGTTTGTATATTCGGCAACCATCCTCACTAATTACTCATGTTGATGGCCGAATGGATGTATGTGTGTACAATGTCAACTATAGCATCATGTAATTCCACATATGACTACATTTCTTAAGTTCCACATCTTAATGCCCATTATACATAATCAAATTTAACATCATATATATATTTACTCATGTGGCCGAATATACATACTCCCATATAATATCAAGTACTCACTTTAAGTATATTGCCGAATATACTTAATCATACACACACCTAACCAAAATAATTTCTAAAATCTTTATATCATTTATAATACATCTAATTATCCTTTTTCACATTATCAACTCAAATCACATACATTATTTACTATAAATCTTTACATTCGGCATTGGTGTCAACCATAGTAGCCGATTCTTCCTACTTTGTACCCATGCATCTATTAATCCTTAGTTGGTTCAAACACTTCACACACTAGGATTCATCAAATTTTTTAACAAGAAATAAAATCTCTAATCCTCAAACTACCATGGCCGAACCTTCATGGAGTTGCTAAGACTCCTCATTTCTACTTCTCACACACTCTCACATCCAAACCCTTTTATTAAACAGCCAAAGTCAACCATCTCCTTACCTCATCACCAAGGACATCAAAATACCAACCAAGAACGTAACATTCATGGCCGAATGTCATCTCCATCATTTAACAAAGTTTGAACCATGGCTAGGTAGATTTTGAACTTATAACTTAAAATATACATGAATCTCAAAGAATAACATTAAACATACCTCAATCTAGTCACATGCATGGCCAAACTTCCTCCTAATCCTCTTCCTTAGGATTTTCGGTCAAAAGAGGTTGAAAAAGGATGAACAAAACCTTTCTTTTCCTTCCTTTAGCTCACGGCAATGGGGTGTATGCATGAGACCATTATTTTTTTTTTCTTTTTTTTTCATCACCCTTCCTTTCATTATTTAATTATCATGCTTATTATTTTATTTTCCTTACCATACATCACTAACACAACATGTTGGTGACATGTTTCCACCCATAGCATGGCCGGCCACTACATATTAGGGAGGGGGAATTTGACATGCAAGTCCCCTTTTTCTTCCACATGCACTAATAGGTCCTCATGCATTGACCTATCACATTTTAAAATTTTCTCATATAAGTCCTATTGACTAAATTCACATGCAATCGACTAAATCGAAGCTTGAAATTTTCACACATTCATGATTACATATTCTAGACAATAAACATCACATTCAAACCTTTCGGTGACTCGGTTTAGCGGTCCCGAAACCACTTCCCGACTAGGGTCAATTTTGGGCTGTCACATGAATATCCAATTACATTATAAATGGCTTAATTACCATCTAAGTCCACTCAGATTTAAATTTCATAGCTAATTGACACCTTTAACTATTAGAAGCTTACTTTTGCACCTTTTACGAATAAGTCCTTTTCACTTAATTAAGCATGCGAGCATCAAAATTTCTTAAAAAATTTTTTATACGACCTTACTAACATTCCAAAGACATTAAAATAATAATAAATAATAATTTATTCTTTAGATTTATGGTCCAAAAACCATATTCTGATTTTAGTGAAAACGGGCTGTTACAGATTTATTGCCAAGTACTTCCTCCATACATTTTTCCTACCCTATGCACCTGATATGACATACAAATAAGATTTTCATTAGCATGTTGTACATGTAAACAAGAATATCAGGATATGGCATGCTTAGCCATGCGAATCAAATCCCATATTTTTATGCATATTTTAACAATGGCATGCTTAACATGCAAATTAGAATATCAAAATAGAGCATGCTCAACTTGTGAATCCATAGATCAAAATAATAACACATAACATTATCACATAGATTAGAGTATCGATAATCATATTTTCATTAGCCATAAATCACATGACATGAGTAAAGGAATCACATTTTAATATATATCGCAGAATCACCTAAATAACTACTTCCTTATCATAGATCTTAGAGTTTTGGGATTTGCTACTTTATATCCTTGTTTATCAGGTTTTACCGATCTCTATGAATGCGTTCGTATTCACTCATATTTTCAAGAATCACATAATTAAGAATATCATATTTAAAAATAAATGTCAATATTATTTACTATTTAGTCATTATTAAATATTTTCATCAAGATTAAGTCCCCACACCTTATATATCCGATTGCACAAATCCTGATTCCATTTCGAAAGGGGAGAGTTTGATTATTGAGTCACTATGGTTTCAATCAGTGCATGTGTTAGTATGGATTAATAAATAAATAATCCTTCACTTATGATTCAACGAAATACGTACACTATTATTCATCAGAACGCACCCTCCTAAAAATTGGAACACAATTTTGGGATTTTGAATAAACACTTCATGAAGGTACGCTAAAGAAATCTTTAGAATCATCTTAATAAAAAGAATAATACAAAAGAGAGAGTTATGAATAAAGGATTTTCCATACTTACGTATTAACAGAGAAAAAGGGCTCGATAATAAATCCCAAAAAGTCAACTAGAGTGGAGGATTTGGCATTTAAATAATAATTAAAGCTCAAAAAAATTAGTTTGGAGTAATCCCTAAAACAAATATGAAAAGTCAAATTTGGGATGAAGAGTAATGGACTACGAGAAGAGGAAAAGAAAAAAGAAAAATTAGAGTTTTAAGTGATAACTGACAGTGGCGACATGACAGCAATGTGGCGTAATGACGACAGTGACGACGAGAAGAGGTGGTGGTGCGAAAATGGTGCGATGGCCTTGTGTGGTGGAGGAGTGGAAGAGAAATGGGGAGAGATGGGTGTCTTAGGTGGTAAAATGGAAGAAAAATGAGAGAAAGGGGGAGGAGCAAGGTGGTGGACGACAAGAGAGGAGAGGAGAGAAAAAATGTCAAAAAATCAAAACTTGGGAAGGTTGACCTTGTAATCAAGGAAAAAGCTTCCCTCATATGGCAACAAGTGGTGGACGGCAAAGGTGTTCACACTAGCTCAAAATTGTCAAAATATTAATTAAAAAGATGCGCATGTGAGGGCTTGAACTTGGGACATTATGGAAACAACTAACATGCTTAACCACTAGGCTACTAACTCCTTTATGTCATAAACTTGCGCATTATAATATATAAAAAATTAGTGCGTGACAATCAAGGTGGGAATTAACCCAAAATTAGATTGCCTATCCGTGAACACCTTAACCCTAGGCCGATATGGACTATGAGGTCAAGAGATAAGTAGTTCTTGTCGACTTGTTATTCTAGTCGAGGAGTGAAAGATTCTATTGGGATATCGATTAGTTGATTGAACAAGAAAACCCCAAGCGACAGTTGATTATGATTACCAAAGCAAACTAAACACCCATGCTCAGATTTGATAAATTTATTGTTTGATTTCTCATTATTTATTTATTTATTTTCTTTTTCTTTTTTTATTATTAAGAATTCTACAAACCTTTCTTTTTATTTTATCGAAATATAATTCATCTAAAGTACTAATTAGATCTATTTATGCTTAGGTTAGAATTAATTTAGTGCTCGCCTCCCTTAGGCATGATCTTCAGAGTACTTATCTACTCCATTGTAACTATATTACAACTTGACCCGTATACTTGTGAATATCAATATTTCATATATTTTCTTTAGAATTTCTACTCTGGATGTTGGTACGTCCGAAGGCGATCAAGTTGTTGGCACCAATACTAGGGAGGCAACGTCACTAGATTAATTTTTTATTTTGCATATTGATTGAATAATTAGGAACTAATTTCTTCTCTTTGGATTTAGTGTATGACTTGTAGTAAACAAACTTAGAAAGAATAATTCATACAAATCGTCAACAGTAACAACTAATGCAGAACCAACCACCTTCTGGAGGTAATTTACCACCATGAGAAAATCCACTGTTCGACGAAGCTAACAATAACAACTTAGAAGATCCACCACCACCACCATAGCTACTTGTAAACATCAATATGGCACACAACAAAAGAAATCTAAGGGAATATGCGCTACCAAATCTGGATATGGTTCAAGGGAGTATGATGAGGCCAACTATCACGACCAATAACCTTAAGATCAAGCCAACTATGATCCAAATAATTCAAAATGATTTTTAGCTTAGAGGAGCAATGACAGAAGATTCGAGTAAGCATTTAAAATGATTCCTCCAATTTTGTGACACATTCAAATATAACAAGGTCACCGATAATGCTATTCATCTTTGGATGTTCCCCTTTTCATTAATTGACAATGCCTTTTCTTGGTTAGATTCGCAAGCACCAGGATCCATCACGACATGGGATGAACTTGGAGGAAAGTTTCTACAAAATTTCTTCCCTATTAGTAAGACGGTCCAACTAAGAAGGGAAATTTATATTTTTAAACGGTTAGGAGGAGAGAGTTTTCATAAAGCTTGGGAGTATTTTAAGACGTTAATTCAGAAATGTCCACATCACAGATTACCCGAGTGGTTACAACTATGAATTTTCTACAATGACTTGGATGTACACACAAGGTCAGAATTAGTGGAGCCATAGGAGGTGCTTTAATGAACTGAACGTATAAGGATGCGTACGAATTAATAGAAACTATGGCAATAAACTCCTACAAGTGGCCAACTGAATCATATACCTATGGCCAGAGACCATCTACGATGAAAGATATCTAGGAGGACGACAATATCAATAGCTAGTGGACAAAATCAACCGAATAAAGTCGGAGAATAGTGCACCATTTATATATGGAAGAGACAAACCACTGTTCCACTATATAAATAATCCAATCAAAGATGTGAATTACATCGGGAATAGGGATGGAAACCCTTATTCAAATACTTATAATCCTAGATGGATAGATCACTCGAATCTGAGATGGGGAGGAAATCAAAGGGGAGGTAATAGTTCTAATCAAGTTAAAAATAATCATTATCAACCTCCTTATTTACAGAAACCTCAGAAAAGGGTAAACCCAAATGACAATACTGTATGTGGTCAACACTTGGATTTGATAGAGGGAGAAATGCAGTCAATGAGAACATATGTGAAGCAAGTGCAGTCTGAGTTCACTAATTCTACAAAGGCTTTGACTAAGCTGGAAGATTAGATGAGCCAATTGATGAGTATGATGGGAGATATTAAAAGGAAAATTGACACTGACATTCCTAGCAATACTAAAAATAATCCTGGAAAGGAAGGGAAGGAGCACGTGAAAGCAATCGTGCTCTGTTTGGGAAATATCTTGAGTTGCCCAGAAACACTAGCACAAAGAGGAACCAAGAGAGAATGTAGAAGATCTTCAAGAAGACCCTCGAAAGGCTGACGAAGAACCAGAACAAGAGGAGGTAACTAAATTGGCAACTGAGCCGGAGAAAGAGGCGACCAAAAAAACCTGCCAACACATAGGTACCATTCCTTTCAAGGTTGAAAGAGAAACAAAAATGAGATGAAGACGAGTTTGTAAGATTTTTGAACTTTTTTAAAACATTAAATGTTAACCTACCTTTGATTGAACTAATTAAATATGTCCCTAAGCACGCTAAATTTTTTAAAGAAATCATGTCTAGGTGTAGGAAAATTAAGGCAGGTGACCAAGTTAATATGAGTACTTCTTGTAGTGTTATTATATCTAGACAGGTGCCCCAAAAGTTGAAAGACCCAAAAGTTTTACAATTCCCATATAAATAGGGAGAATTCATTTCAATAGAGCCCTATGTGATTTAGGAGCTAGCATCAATTAAATGCGTCTATCAATGTGTGAGAAACTTGAATTAGGGGACCTTAAGAACACGCAATTACAATACAGTTGGCTGACAGATCCTTAGTGCATCCAAAAGGAGTATTGGAAGATGTGTTAGTGAAAGTGCGCAACTTTATCATTTTGACAGATTTTGTAGTCTTAGACTTTGAAGAAGAATGAGAGATATTGATCCTGTCAGGTAGACCTTTTCTAGCTATGTCAAGGCCTACCATTGATCTGGAGAAAAATAAATTAACCATGAAGATCAATGGTGAAATAGAAAATTTTAAATGTGGTCACCAATAAAGTGTAGACAATAAGAGGGAATTAGGTGAGCATTGTAATGAAATATCTATTCGTAAACCTAACTACCTTGAATCAAGGGATGTATTTTCTACAAACCTTGCATGTCAAAAGAACAAGTTCAATGAAAGGGATAAGCGAAAGAAGGTTAAAAGACACGACAGGTGATGAACTAACACTGAAAGAACTAAAGAAGCGCCCTTATATGCATCAACGGAACTGCTGGATGAATCTGGCAGTAAAACTTGATTATTTGAATCAATATTTAATTTTTTGTAAATTATTGTATATATAACTAATTCTCTAATCTAGATTTTAATTTGTATCAACTTTATGTTTTATAGGAACTGTGACACTAGAAATTAGAATTCTGGCAAAAACATAGTCAGTGCCGTAACACGACCACCCTATGTCGCAACACCAAGGCTAGAATTGAAGGAATTGAGAAAACCAACTTGATGTCACGACATGGACTCTGTGTGTCACAAAACCGAAGACAATATACCCAAAATTCCAAAATTCAAGAGTGTGTCGCGACATTGCTACAATTTTCTACAAGGTTGATTCGACCTGATCGCACAATTCAGATGCATAACCCTTGTTTTAATCGATTTTTAAACACATAAAATACTTATTTTTCATATTAATCACACTTAACCATCACCTAAAACCTTTTTAACCACTAATCTTCTCTAAAACCTTCAAATCTCTTAAAACTTAAAACTCTTGAAACCTTAAATTTTTTTTGACTTTTCACAATTTCTTGTGCAACTCTTCCCCGTGTAATTTTCTTTTGTGCAAGATTGGCATACTAAGTGGAAAATGATACAAAAGCCCTCTCAAGGAATCCTACGAATCTTCTCTCAAGGTTAAGGGTTCCTAACTTAATTTTACTGTTTCATTAAAATTGTTGCTTGAGATTTATTAGTTTTTAGCATACAATAAACATTTAATATGCCTCCAAGAAAGGTTATAAGAACTAATGAACCAGAACCATCAGTGGTTCCAAATCCCTCTAATTTCCTGAATCCAAACATGGAAAAATATTTTGTAAAATTTTGGGGAAAAATGTTTCTTCAAAAGAGGGGATTTGAACCCTTTTGCCAGGAGATATGGCCTTTGGTTAGACATCATAGATGGGAACGTTTTTGTACAATCCCAAAAGACTCTGTTGTAGTCCCTGTGGTTCAAGAATTTTATACATATTTGCCGGATTAAGAGTTTAGAAAAGCCGAAGGACATTCATGGGAAACAATACCTGTGTGAGGAAAAGAAGTACGAATCACGCCTCAGGTTATTTGTGAATTTTATAATGCTCTATTTTATGAAAAATATTTTATAAAAGAAACTAGTTTAGAATATTTTCAAGATATAAACATGGATAACATTATAAACTTCCTAATAGAAGGGAAGGTTGAATGGAAATGTCACCTAGGTACTGGATATCTCAACCTCCTTTAATCAAGCAATAATGTTTTTGAAAGAAAAAATATGGATTCAATTTCTATGCACTAGCATAGCTCCTACTTTGAATGTTTCTAAGGCCTATACTTTTCGAGTTCTTTTACTTTACGCTATTTTGTAGAAGAAACATGTATGCATTGGAACATGGATATACCAAAATATGAAATGGGGCATCAGTAGCCAAAAAGTGGGAGTCTTCTTTTTCCACTTAGTGATAGCCTTATGCGAAAGAGCAACCGTTCCAATGGTGTCTATGGAGCAATAAATGAAGCCATCCTTAAGCATAATTTGTGACACTTTGTATACACAATACACAGATATTCGGGCAAAATACATAAAGGAGTGGAAAAAATGCCAACAAGAGAGGACGAACACTCTAGCATCATCCCAAAGAAAAGAAAAACTGATCACTCAGTAAGAAATTGGTGAGAGAAGTCATCCCAAGCTAGAGTGGATGATACACTAGATGCAAGAGTCAGGCCCAATTTTTCAGGAGTTTGCATGACAGAACAATCTTAGGGTACGTAATTACACACTAGATATGTTTGGGTCGACACATCCATAGCAGGAAGAAGAGGAGCAAGAGATCGAAGAGGAAGAATGAATTGAGGAAGGAGAGGAAGTTGATGAGTGGATTTTGAGGAGGATGACTGGACTTCTAATTTTTCTTTTTAAAGATTTTATTAAATTTGGGATGATTTTTTTATTAGGAGTAGGAGTAATAATACTAGTAGTTGTTTTGTGTTTTGTTTAAATTTTCTGTTTACGAACCCCACATGGAAGATGCACAATGATTTTGAGCTTTCACTGACTAAAAGGAAACACCCACCAATAATCTACGAAACTATCACAATCAATATGGTATCTTCATTCTTTATCTTTTCGGGGCTACACATTGAGGAAAATGTGTTATCTAAAGTGTGTGGGGGTAATATAGAAAATTTGTTTTAAATTTTTATGCTTTTCTTTGATTTTTCTTGTGTGCTTGAGCTTATAGAAATACAAGTGATTGGTTAGGAGCATGTACATAGGTTGATTGTATTTATGGTAAATTTTGCATGATGATAGTTGATTTTAAAATTTTTTTATTATTAGACTATTAAGTTTATATGTTACACTGTAAATAGGAATTAAGAAATTGAATGTACCGAATGTTATAGAGAATACAAGGAAACGAGCATGCTAGTATGAATGATATTGTTAAATTTGTGATTGTTTGGTTGAATAAATTTGTTAATATTGAGATACCTAGGGATGACCTAAGACATTGTTTGGTATACACCTAGAGCCAAAAAGTTAACCTTATTTATTCATCCTTAGTACATGTTTTGAGCCAGAAAACACTTCTTGGTGAACCTCTATACAAAACCTGAGCTAAAAATAATAATTTGTGCTTACCCTTTTCTTTGGTCCTGAATTGCAAGAATATAGATGTCTAGCCATACATATTGAGGGTTAGGTAGAGGCATTACGGTGGTTATGTCAGAACATAGTGATAGGAGAGATCAGTGTAGTATGATGATTATATGTTAGCTTGAAAGTACAAAAAGAAAAATTCAAAAAGGAAACTAAACTAGTAGAAAAAGTACATGAAAAATAAAAGCATTTGTAAGTGAGGTACTATGAAAAAGAAAGAAAAGTGACAAAGTCACATCAATAGAAAAACCATTCATTAATGCACAAAAACTCGTGATGTAACAACCCGTTTTTAGTAAAATCAGAATACTATTTTTGGGACCACAAATTCGATGAGTAAATTATTATTTTAATTTCTATGGGATGTTAGTAAGGTCGTATTAACTAAGTGAAAATGACTAAATCATAAAAAATGTAAAAGTAGAGTTATATTAGCTAAAAAGGTCAAATTGCTTAAAAATTTTAAAGTGAAAGGACTTAGATGGTAATTAGACCATTTGACTAGTTAGTGGATATTCATGGCAAGGTTTTATTGAAATTATTAAAGTTTTTAAAGGTTAAAAAGGTAAATCTGTAATTAAGGTTAAAATAAATAAAACTAAAATGATACCATTTTCATCCATCTTCTTTTACAGATATTTAAAGGCAAAAATAGCCATTTTTAGGGTTCATTGATTCGGCTACAACAATTGCTTGTATGTAAGTGTTTTCAATCCTGTTTTTAATGATTTTTATGTTTTAAAGTTCTTAGTAGTTTTATTTAGGTATCCCAGGGATCAATTTGTAAAAATGTTAAAGATTGAGGGTTATTCCATGCATGCTTTTATATGATTCTTGATGTTTAATGATGGATTATAAGTACCTGTTGATAAATAAACAAGTTTTGTAAAGTAAATTTTGATGAAAATTGCATTTAGGGGGTTTTTTTTTGTAAAAATAGTAAATGTTCATGGAAAATTAATGAAATGATGGTTTGTATGGGTTGGTTTAAGTCCCTAGAGAAATTGGCTAACTTGAAAGGAGGATTAAAATGCTTAGATTTCAATTTATGAGCTTAAGGACTAATGACGTGATCCAGCTCGGTAGGTTGAGTCAAATTCACTTAAGTTGCCCGATCGTTGACGAGAAGTTCGTTCAGAATTGTTTTAAGATGAAGTTTGATTAAGTTTAAGTGGAAGACTTTTAAAAAGGGTTCAAATGATAGGCTAAATTTGGATATTTTGTAAGCTTGATTTTTAATTAGAAAAAATAAAGATTATATTTTAATAGATAGGATGGAGATGGAAAAGTGAACTTAAGTTTCAAGAACGATTCAATACTATAGAGAGTATTGCCCCAGGACTTATATCACTTAAGGTGGAAATATGAAAGGTAGAAGATGGACCTTGACCCGTTACATATAAAGAGTTAGGAACCAAAGGTATAAAAAGATGGAAGAACGCCACACCAGAATGGTGATAAATTCAAAGAGTTCAGGTTGATGCCACTAGTAAACTAGATAAGTCAAATCGAGACTCAAATGAAATAAGAGAGGAAGAAACCTCACAAGAACAAAAGTTTGATTAATAATTTTGGCAAAAAGTTCCTTACAAAATGAAATATCAAACTATTTATAGCCTACATATGATAGCCGAATGGACAGAAAAAATAAGCTCAGAGACTAAGTAATTCGGCTATAAATGTGTTAAACTAATCTAGAAATGTATTCCTTAATAGCTATGTCTAAGTTCAGCTGAATGGATTTCAATGGGCAGCTTCATGGCTAAGGAAATGAACTTGATGGCTGGTGAATGCATGGGAGGCCAATGTTCTTGTCTAGGTTCGACCAAGGTATGAGTGAATCCTCCAATAGGTGCTTCTTGGCCGAATAAACACATAGGAAGACAACTAATTAGCAAACAATGCATGTAGATGGAAATTCATGCATTCTTCCTGATACAAGTCACAAAGGCCCAACTCAAGCTTAAGAACGTGATGGGCTCAAATTAAGACAAGGCCCAATAATGAGGTCGAAAGCCAGGCAAATGCGTATGAAACTAAATGGAACCATTCAAGACTTCATTAGCAAGGCCTTAGATGCGTATACAAAGGAAAAAGAAAATCAAGAAATTGAATCTTGGTCCAATTTTACTATTTTGAGCGCTTTCAAGCATCAAGAAAATCAAGATTTCAAATCTTGGAAATCTTGGTCCAAGAAACTAAATCTTGCAGCTAAAGCACATTGGATCTCAGTTACGAGCATCAACGTACCAATTTCGGTAGAGAACGGATTACAAGCCCAAGTTCTTGAAGATACGACCCAATAAGATGTTCCATGCCCAACCAAGAAGTTTAAATTAGACTTAGTTGAAAATCAGGCCAAATTGTCAAAGTGGCCCAATTTGTAAAATTTTAATTCTCTAAATACTTAGTTTTAATTTTTAGACTTTATAAATAAATTTCTATGTAAGAATTCAGACCAAGAGACCCATTTAAAGGCCTTGGACGAAATTCCCTTAAAAGGCAACAATTAGGGTTTTTTTTAGTTTTCCTAGTAGGGATAGGAAAGTAGTTAGGAGTCCAATATATATGGCTTGGCCGGCCACCCTTATACATGATATATTGAATTCAGATTTTTTTCTTGTGGAGTGAAAATTCTCTTTGAGTTTCTCCAAGAATTCTCTCTTGAGTTTTCTTTAGAAGTAGTTTTAACAATCTTTTTGATTGTGGGAGCCATCCTCAACCTCCTTCTTGTCCTGTTTTTACATTGGAGGGAAGATTAGAGCCATTTGAAGGGGGTTGTGAAATTTTTCTTGATTTCAAGGCTTCTTAGGACTTTATCCATCTTTTTTGCTATTTGTTCTTGATACGAGTCACAAAGGCCCAACCCAAGCTCAAGAAGGTGATGGGCTTAAATCAAGAAAATCAAGATTCACTTTCTTGTTTTCAAGAAAGTCAAGAAACCGAATCTTGGCCCAATTTTGCTGTTTGGAGCGATTTCAAGAATCAAGAAAATCAAGATTTCAAATCTTGGAAATCTTGGTCCAAGAAACCGAATCTTGCAGCCAAAGCGCATTGGATCTCCGTTATGAGCATCAACGACCCAATTTCGGTAGGAGATAGATCACGAGCCCAAATTCTTGAAGGCGAGGCCCAATAACCAAATTCCAGCCCAATCAAGAAATTCCTTCATACTTAGTTGAAAATCAGGCCAAAATGTCAAAGGGCCCAATTTATAAACATTTTAATTGTTTAATTTAATTTTTTAAGCTTTAGGAACATACATGTAAAATTAGGCCCAAAAACAGCCCATATATATGCTTGGCTGAATTTTCCTTTATTTATTCTATTAATTAGGTTTAATTTTATTAGTTACTTGTTAGATTAGGATTACTTGAGGCCTATTTAAAGGCATGGCCGGCCACCCCTTGTATATAACACTTAGATTCATTCTTAAATTTCAGATTTGAGAGAGCAGAATTTTCTTTGAGTTTTCTCCAAGATTTCTCTCTTGAGTTTTCTTTAGAAGTTGTTTTAACAATCTTTTGATTGTGGGAGCCATCTTCAACCTTCTTCTTGCCATCGATATTCTTTGGAGGGGAGATTAGAGCCGTTTGAAGAGATTTGTGAGATCTTTCGGGATTTCAAGGATCTTTAGGACTTATCTTTTATTCTTGCTGTTCAATTTCTTTTCTTTATTTCTGTTGATGCCGAATCTATATCTAATTTCTTTGCTGTTTTTGTTTGTGTTTCATCCTTGATTCAAACTCCAAGAACTTTTCATCGGTTCTTTTATTGGCAGCAGCATCTAATCGATTCAAAATTCCCCAAAATTTAGGGTTCTTGCCGTTTTCTATTTCTTCTTGTTGGGTGAAATTCGGCTGCTGAAATTTGGGCAATTCATCTTGGGTGTTCAATTGGACCGAATCGCAACTTAAATTCACTTCTTGAACCGCTCAATTTCATCTATTTCTTTCTTTCTTTTTTTGCCGCCCAAATCCCTAATCTTCCAATTAAAAATCTGATTGTTTCAATCTACTTACTGTTTTGGTGTTCTTGGCAGATTCGGCTTGTGGGATTTCACTATTGGAGTTCGATTTCATCTTCTTAAACTCCGAATACATTTATTCATTCGTTCTTTGTTCCTTGCTTCTCATTTAATTGAATTTGGGGATTTAATTTCAAATCTGATTAGTTTAATCTTGTTCTTTGTTTTAATTTTCAGATCTGTTCGTTTAGAACTTTCGTAGGAGTTTTCCGTGACTTGGCAACTCGATCTTGGTCCGCGTACAACCCCAAATCATTTGGTATCAGATTTTGGGTGTTTTGGGTGTTCTTGGTTGATTTCTAAACTGATCTCAATTTTTTAAAGCAAAAACAGCAGTTTTACCCAGAAAAATTGTTCGAAAAAAATTCATTTAAGTGGGTAAACGTTGTCCAATTGATCTAAAATTTTACATACATATTTGTGGCACTGTTATTGAATATAAAAAAATTAATCCCGCAAAAAACTCAGTCAAAAAAATTAAAAAATATGAAATTCAATAAAAATTAAAAAAAAGATTCAGCGGGTTAAATTTGGTGCCCAAACTTTTCAGATCAAAAATTAAATATTTAAGGACATTCCAGATTTAATTTCATGATTTTTTGAGATCGGGAACACCTCAAACGAAGTTGTCAAGTTACTCTGCAATTTTTCGGGTTTTCTGTTTTCAGTAATTTTTATTGATTCTTAGCTATAGGTTTTCATTTGTTTGCCTTTATTCTTCCTTTACGTTATCTAACACCTTCTTGTTTCTTGTGTTAGTAGGATTTAAACGTGTGCACAACTTCTTCCTCGGTGCAACACGAATCAATTGGTGTCTCATCAGTTTTTGGCATCCTAGTGCAAATTAGGATTCTTTGGTAGATCGGTTCATCCACTCTCTAATTGGTTGATATAAACTCTGATAAAGAACTCACAAGATTGAATTCTACCTCATTGAGAATTTGAATTTTCTTTTTGAGTGATTAACGGTGAGGTTTGCTAACTTTTATTTTTGAGTGTTAAGTGTTTATTTTACAGGTATTTCAAAAAAAAAGGAAAAAAATAAGATGGTAGTCCACCGAACCCTTAATAGCCAAATGGGAGACGATTTTGATAACCAAAGGACCAATATTTTCCATTCTAGGTGTTTTATAAAAGGTAACTTATATTCACTTATTATTGATAGTGGGAGTTGTTCGAATCTAGTTAGCAGTTATTTGGTGGATTCCTTAACGTTACCTTGTATCGAGCACCCTAAGCCGTATCACCTTCAGTGGCTTAATGAATGCTCAGAAGTTAAAGTTACAAAACAGTCCTTGATCACTTTTAAGCTCGGGAATTATGAGGATGAGGTTGGTGTGATGTGGTCCCAATGCATGCGGCACACTTGCTCCTTGGACGGCCTTGGCAATTTGATCGTGATGTTACACACCAAGGCAAGCTTAATAGATACTCTCTTGTGTTTAAAGGCCAAAAATTCACTCTTGCTCCTTTAAATCCCAGTGATGTATATAAAGATCAATTAAAAATGATGAAATTTTGTGAGGGGGTAAGGGAGAAAGGACAAATACAAAAGACAGAGAGAAAAGAGGCTAGTAGTGAAAAAAAGTCAAAATTCCCCAAATACAAAAGACAGAGAGAAAATGATGAAATTTCTTTACTGTTTTTGTTTGTGTTTCAGCCTTGATTCAAACTCCAAGAACTCTTCATCGGTTCTTTTACTGGCAGCATCTAATCGATTCAAAATTCCCCAAAATTTAGGGTTCTTGCTGTTTTCTATTTCTTCTTGTTGGGTGAAATTCGGCTACTGAAATTTGGGCAATTCATCTTGGGTGTTCAATTGGACCGAATCGCAACTTAAATTCACTTCTTGAACCGCTCAATTTCATCTATTTCTTTCTTTTCTTTTTTTTCCCGCCCAAATCCCTAATCTTCTAATTAAAAATCTGATTGTTTCAATCTACTTACTGTTTTGGTGTTCTTGGCAGATTCGGCTTGTGGGATTTCACTATTGGAGTTCGATTTCATCTTCTTGAACTTCGAATACATTTATTCATTCGTTCTTTGTTCCTTGCTGCTCATTTAATTGAATTTGGGGATTTAATTTTAGATCTGATTAGTTTAATCTTGTTCTTTGTTTTAATTTTCAAATCTGTTCGTTTAGAGCTTTCGTAGGAGTTTTCCATGACTTGGCAACTCGATCTTGGTCCACGCGCAATCCCATATCAGTTCTTTTTTTTTAATTATTTTTGTTTGTGTCGAATTGTTGATTAACTTGATTAATTGTTCTTGTTGCGTTTCCAGCCATTCCAAGCTTCAAGGATCTGTTTTGCAACATTCTTTGGCATCAAGAAACGTTCTTTATTCATCCTTTCTTGCCGCCCAAGTATCATTCTATCTCAATTTGGTTTTCTTGGTCTTTTAAGTTTAATGTTAATTTTCTGTTTCCATTTCATATCTAAGTGTCGATAGTTTTTGTAAGACTTTTCCCGTGACTTGGTAACTCGATCTTGGTCCGCGCGCAACCCTCTATTATTTGGTATCAGATTTTGGGCGTTTTGGGTGTTCTTGGTTGATTTCTAAACTGGTTTCCTTTAAAAAACAGCTTATAGCAGGTTTTACCCAGAAAATTTTTTTGAAAAAAAATTAATTTGAGTGGGTAAACATGGTTGGATTTGTCTAAATTTTTATATTCATGTTTGTGCCATTGTGATAGAATATTAAAAAATATCTCCCGCAAAAAAAAAGTCAGTAGAAAAAGTCAAAAAAATAAAAAAAATACGAAATCAAATAAAAATTAAAAAAATATTCATCGGGTTGAGTTTAGTGCCAAAAATTTCCAGATCAAATATACAATATTTAAGGACATTCCAGTTTAAATTTCATGAGTTTTGGAGATCGGGAACACCTCGAATGAAGTTTTCAAGTTACTCCACAGTTTTTTTGGGTTTTCGGGTGTCAGCAATTTTTATTGATTCTTAACTGTAGGTTTTTATTTGTTTTTCTTTTATTCTTCCTTTACACTATCTAGCACCTTCTTGTTTCTTGTGTTAGTAGGATTTAAAAGTGTGCATAATTCTTCCTCGGTGCGACACAAATCAATTAGTGTCTCGTCACTTTTTGGACTCCTAGTGCAATTAAGATTCTTTGGTAGTTACGGTTCATACACTTTCTAATTGATTGATATAGACTCTACTAAATAACTCACAAGACTGAATTCTACCTCTTTGAGAATTTGATTTTCCTTTTTGGGTGATTAACGGTGAGGTTTGTTAATTTTTGAGTGTTGAGTGTTTGTTTTGCAGGTATTCCAAAAAAAAGATGTCTAGAATTGGTCAAGTCATTGATTTTTTAGATTCGAGGACGAATCTTTTTGAGGAAGGGGGAGTGATATGAGTCACAAAGGCCCAACTCAAGCTCAAGAACGTGATGGGCTCAAATTACCATAAGGCCCAATAACGAGGTCGAAAACCAGGCAAATGCGTATGAAACTGAATGGAATCATTCAAGACTTCATTAGCAAGGCCTTAGATGCGTATACAAAGGAAAAAGAAAATCAAGATTCACTTTCTTGTTTTCAAGAAAATCAAGAAACTGAATCTTGGTCCAATTTTGCTATTTTGAGCAATTTCAAGAATCAAGAAAATCAAGATTTCAAATCTTGGAAATCTTGGTCCAAGAAACTGAATCTTGCAGCTAAGGCGTATTGGATCTCAGTTACGAGCATCAACGAACTAATTTTGGAAGAGAATGAATTACAAGCCCAAGTTCTTGAAGATACGACCTAATTAGATGTTCCAACCCCAACCAAGAAGTTTAAATTAGACTAAAGTTGAAAATCAGGCCAAATTGTCAAAGTGGCCCAATTTGTAAAATTTTAATTCTCTAAATACTTAGTTTTAATTTTTAGACTTTATGAATAAATTTCTATGTAAGAATTCAGTCCAAGAGGCCCATTTGAAGGCCTTGGACGAAATTCCCTTAAAAGGCAATAATTAGGGTTTTTTTTAGTTTTCCTAGTAGGGATAGGAAAGTAGTTAGGAGGCCTATATATATGGCTTGGCCGGCCACCCTTATACATGATATATTGAATTCAGATTTTTTTTTGGAGTGAAAACTCTCTTTGAGTTTCTCCAAGAATTCTCTCTTGAGTTTTCTTTAGAAGTAGTTTTAACAATCTTTTTTATTGTGGGAGCCATCTTCAACCTTCTTCTTGCCGTGTTTTTACATTGGAGGGAAGATTAGAGCCGTTTGAAGGGAGTTGTGAATTCTTTCTTTATTTCAAGGCTTCTTAGGACTTTATCCATCTTTTTTGCTGTTTGTTCTTTTTTTAATTATTTTTGTTTGTGTCGAATTGTTGATTAACTTGGTTTAATTGTTCTTGTTGTGTTTCCAGCCATTCCAAGCTTCAAGGATCTGTTTTGTAACATTCTTTGGCATCAAGAAACATTCTTTATTCATCCTTTCTTGCCGCCCAAGTATCATTCTATGTCAATTTGGTTTACTTGGTCTTTTAAGTTTAATGTTAATTTTCTATTTCTGTTTCAGATCCAAGTGTCTATAGTTTTTGTAGGACATTTCCCGTGACTTGACAACTCGATCTTGGTCCGCGCGCAACCCTCTATCACTTCCATTCGTTGTAGCTAGCTGTCCATACATCCTCCTATTCGTTGCATCTTGTGGTTCATGTATCATTCATTTAGCTTCATTCATGAATGTAAGTTGGAAATTAAATTGGTTGCTGCTCCTTGGCTGAATAGGTACTTGAGAAGCTAATGGTCAGCACATCATGTGTTGAAAGTAGTCGTGCATGAATCTCCCTTGTGATGAATCTGGCCATGTATGCACCTAGCTTTAAATGAGTCTCCACATTCGGCTAAACCTATATGTAACATGAACACATTAATTCTCAAAGTATATTCGGCTGAACTAGACAAAACAATCATCAAGACATAGTAAATGATAAATTTAAAATCAATTAAATGAGAACAAAGATAGTAATTAAATTGGGCTAGCTCAAAAGATGTGAAACAATAAGCAAACTGATTTGACCTAGGGAATTTGGCCATAAGCTGTGTCAACTAAATTAATTAAAGTTAATACTTAGTTATTGTGAATAATAAAAGAAACGAGCTGAAAATAATTTAAATTGAGCTTAAACGAGCTGATTTAAGCTCAAATGAGCTGATTGGAGTTGAAAGTGTTAGAGTATGCCCAAAGATCAATCATGGGATGGTTGTAATAACATACTTGATTTATCATGTTTATTAATATAAGGCGTTACCATTATTATTTCAGTTTCTTTTCTGTGTGTATAAATAAACTGTTTTATAATAATGTCCTAAGAATAATATGATTATTCTTAAAAGATCCTTAATTAAGTATTATTGTTAGATAGGAAAACTGATACGACCCCGGCCTGGAATCATCCTTGGCTCAGCCCACAAGCGAGGCTCGACATTTTCACAAGCTCGTCCCAGTTCAATTCGGGTGGATTCTAGCTCATTGAGCTAGAATGCAATTTATTTAATTAAGATTGCATTTATTTTTGCTGGAATAAATAAGTTGCTGTTAGTTAAAATTAGTTAATTAAATAAGTTAATTAATTTGTTTAAAAATCTGGACATATTAATTTCCATGTTAAATATGTTTTATTTGTTTTAATGCATGCTTTAATTTGTCTTAAGGCTAATTAATGTGTTTTGTCATAGTTAATGCTGTTGTTTAATGTGTCTGGACGAATTTAATTAGTCTTGCTACAACCGAATTTAATGATGTCTTAAATGATGTCCAGTTGAAGTTAATTGTGGCTGCTGAATTAAATGTGCCTTAGTTGCCGAATTTATTGATGTTTTCATTAGTTTCAGCCGAATTGATGAAGCATATTTATTGATCAAATTGCTGCCAATTTAATTTGTCTTAAGATGCTGATTTTTAATGAGCAGATATTAATGACCGAATTTAATTATTTGTCTGCAGGTTTAATGGCTTGGACGGCATTTAAGGAAGTGGATGTTGGCCGAATTTAATGTACAGCAAGACATGCATTAAAGATGCTGTTCTACATGCAAGGAACGGCATTAAAGGAGTTGCTTGTGCTTTTTCATGTGGCCATTTAATGGATGAAATTAAAGAAGCTGCTTGCTCATTTAATGTGCAGCAAAGCCATGAATTAAATGAGATGTTCCATGCAAAGGACGGCACTAAATGATCTGTTGACTTAGTTCTTTTCTTAACACCTTTTTCGTGCACAGCAAAGGATACATGAATGTGGAGTTGTATTCAAGATGAATTTAGGCTGCTGATTGCTATTCTCCAAGCACCTTTTCGTAGAGACAAAGAACTTGATTGTTCACACTAAATCTGGCCGCCCATTCCATTTTCCCAAGTAAAAGATGCATTCAGCTATGCATGTATTTTGAAGGTGACTATTCGATTATGGCTGCACATACACAAAGGATGTTTATTATTGAATTCAAATTTTACAGCAAGATGTGCATACATGTGGCAACAAATAGGAGCTTTAATTTCCAGCCTTAATTTCATTCAGCCGAACCTTGCTATGGTAGTTTAATGATTTTCATTTTTTATTTTTATTTATTTATTTCTTAGTTTTTAAGTTAGATATTGACTACTCAGCTAGCCTAAGCTTTGGCTATAAATAGTTGATTAATTTCATTTGTAAAGGACTTTTGACTTTTGATCATTTGAATGAACTTTGTTCAAAGAGTGAGTTTTCTCCTCTCTAAATTCATACGAGTTTCGATTTGACTTATCTAGCGTGCTAGTGGCGTCTATCGTTCTCTGTTGAACTTATCACCTTACTTTGGTGTGGCGTTCAACCTGATAAAGAGTTGCGCGCGGACCAAGATCGAGTTGCCAAGTCACGAGAAACTCCTATGAAAGCTCTAGACGAATCAGATCTGAATTCAAAACAAAGAACAAGATTAAAAGCAAATCAGAATTGAATTGAAATTCCCTAAATTCAATTAAAAGAGTAGCAAGAAACAAAGAAATAGAAAAAAAACGAATCAAACAGAATTGAAAGTATGGAAAGGATGCGATTCTGCCAAGGGATTGATTCGGCCAAGAATGCCTAATTTCCAGCAATCAATTGATCCCCAAATTGAAAGAGATCCAATCGGCCAAACCCTAGGAATTGGGGATTTTTGAGAACGACTCTTTGCTGCCAATGAATGATGATTTAATTCGATTCTTTGAGTTGAATATGGCTGGAAAAACAAAAGAAGAACAGCAAACAAATGAGATAAAGAATCGGCAGAAGTAGGAATAAAGAAATAAAAACGAAACAGTAAGAAATAAAGAAAAGTCCTAAGAACCCTTGAATTCCCGAAAGAATTCACAAATTCCTTCAAACGGCTCTAATCTCCCCTCCAAAGAATATCGATGGAAAGAAGAAGGTTGAAGATGGCTCCCACAATCAAAAGATTGTTAAAACAACTTCTAAAGAAAACTCAAGAGAGAAATCTTGGAGAAAACTCAAAGAAAATTCTGCTCTCTCAAATCTGAAATTTAAGAATGAATCTAAGTGTTCTGTACAAGGGGTGGCCGGCCATGCCTTTAAAAAGGCCTCAAGTAATCCTAATCTAACAAGTAACTAATAAAATTAAACCTAATTAATAGAATAAATAAAGGAAAATTCGGCCAAGCATATATATGGGCTGTTTTTGGGCCGAATTTTACATGTATGTTCCTAAAGCTTAAAAAATTAAATTAAACAATTAAAATGTTTATAAATTGGGCCCTTTGACATTTTGGCTTGATTTTCAACTAAGTATGAAGGAATTTCTTGATTGGGCTGGAATTTGGTTATTGGGCCTCGCCTTCAAGAATTTGGGCTCGTGATCCATCTCCTACTAAAATTGGGTCGTTGATGCTCGTAACGGAGATCCAATGCGCTTTGGCTGCATGATGTGATCTCAATCGCATCATGTTGTGGCACCACTCGTTGCTATCATGATTGGCCTAAACACGAGGGCCCCAAGTGCAAGATGAAGCTCAATCTCAGCTCAACAAGCTCAATCTTAGTTTTTCCCAGCTCGATTTAGCTCACATGAGCTTAATTTAGCTCGTTTGAGCTCAATTTAGCTTACTTTAGCTCGTTTGAGCTAGGCTTAAGTTTATTTCAACTCAATTATTTTAATGTCTGAATAAATTAAGTAATTTATTAATTTAGCTTAAATTACTACAGCTCATAATTATGTTTTGACTTATTACATGTTTTAAATGTGTCTTGGCCGAATTTAATATGTCTTGTTAAGACTTTATTAAATTTGTCTAATTTAATTTATGTTTAATTAGTGTGTCTAAATTATATTAATGTTTGTTCAGCTAAATTTTATGTCATTTAATTTTGGTTCATGTGTTTTTGTAGGTGAGCTGAATTTGGAGAGTAATTAAACAAGGTTCATGCATGATAGGTTCAATGTATGGGACGGTGCATGTAAGGCCTCTTTCAATGAATGGTGGCTGATCCATTTGGCTCCCCAAGGCACCTATTTGGCCAAAAGGTGTCCAGCAACTTAAAGCACAAGCTTGGCCGATCGTATTCCCAAGGCAGCATCTAAGCCATTCACACCTCAATTTGACCAATCAGGTCCTATACATGTATGGGTGGATTCATAAACGTCAAAAGGGAGGGAATATTACCTTAATTCATCATATTGAATGTATAATGTGCATGTACAAAGGGGAGAACGAATTTACAAGGTACATGCTTCCATTCTTGAACCAGCCCATCATTAAAGCTTTAATTAAGAGAGATGCATGACCCATGCACCTAGCATTCGTCCAAGAGGGGTTGGATATGAATTGAAGATGCACATTCATGGAACAAGGAAGCTTTCTTATTGGTTAAGCATGCATGAACGGGTTTTGGGAAGAAACATGATTATTCAACCATGCATGAACTTACACTATCCATGAACAGAGATTTAATGCTTGAAGTGTGAACATTTTTAATTGTTGTGTGAACACATTAGTAGCTGAATTTTAATAGGCATTAGAGAGCCTATAAATAGTTTATTTTGTTTATTGTAAAAGGTTACAAAATTTGATTATTGAAAACTTGATTGAGAGGTTTCCTCCTATCCTATTTCGTACGAGTCTCGATCTGACTTATCTAGCATGCTAGTGGCGTCTATTGCTCTCTTTTGAACTTATCACCTTGCATTGGTGTGGCGTTCAACCCTTCTACAATTCCGCAAATCCACCTTAACCAAATAGAAATCGAGGTGACACTCTTTAGTGTTGAATCGTTTCTGGTGTTTAAGTTCACTTATCCATCCCCACCGAATATCTTATATTTTATCTTTATTATTTTATCCTTAAACCGAGCCAAACAAATTAGCTATCTTTCTCCATCCCCTTGTTGTCAAACCTATCCATATCCTACTTACCCCTTTATGAACTTATATCCATCACTTTACTACATATTTTTAGCCGATTACAAACAAACCATCCTTTTGGTACGAAACTCCTCATCGACGATCGGGCATCTACGTGAAACGACTCGATTAACCTGGGCCGGATCACATCATTTGGTATCAGAGCTACTAAAACGAGGAGTGCCGAGATTCGTATCAAGCTCAGAGTAGGTTCGTAATGTAAAAAAAAGTCAAAAAAAATCAAAAAAAAATTTGAGTTGGAATTTATTTTTTTTCTCTTCCTTGTATTTTGTTTACTATTGTATTGGATTTAAAAAAAAAGAGAAGAAATTCAGAAAAGAAAATTCAAAAAAATTGAAAAAAAGGAAAAAAAAAGTGACAAAAAAATCGAGTTAAAAAAAAGAAGAAAGAAAAAAAAAAGTAAAAAGTCTTGCGAGTTTTTATCATTATCACTTATTACTCCGATCATCAAGTTTCCCTTCCTACCATTATTTACCCATCCCAACGCCACACTTTAAACCAATTTTCTTCTTTATTCAGCCTACCCTACACCTGACATTATCCCTTGTAACCCATTTTGAAACCGACCCTCAAGCAGCAAATTAAGTCTATCGAGATGAATTACAAATTTGTGAGACGAGGTCAAGTGGTAAAAGGCAAGAGAGCGTGAGTTCATTCGAAAAAAAGCCTAAAAGAGAGTTCAAACACGAGAGTGAGTGAATTTTTCTTTTTGAGCGAACTTGAAAGATTTGTGGTGAGAATTATTTTTCTTTCTAATTTAACTTTTGTTTTCTAATATTTTGTTGAAGCATGTCTGAAGAATTTTCTGAATTTGAATTCCAAATGTGGAGACAAGAAATGCAAAGGATAATGCGATCTGAATTTCGACAATTCGACAAAGATAAAGAAGATTTGACATCTACTATCGTTGACATCAAGATTAGTGCAATCCTTCAAAGATTGGAAAATGAACCACAATGTGAAGATATGTTTCACACGCGTTGCCGTGTCTACGATAAAGTTTGTTGCCTCATTATTGATGGTGGAAGTAGGTCAAACATGGCTAGTATTCGAACGGTAAAAAACTTGGCTTGGCCACTACCAAGCATCCACGACCCTATCAACTGCAAGGACTTGGTGTTGAAGGCAAATTTGATGTTACTCAACAAGTGCGTGTTGCATTTTCCATCGGAAGATACCAAGACGAAGTCCTTTGTGATGTTGTGCCTATTCAAGTCTGCCATTTGTTGCTAGGAGAACCATGGCAATCGGATCGTAAGGTCATTCACAATGAACGTACCAATAGGTATTCCTTCAAGCATCAAGGAAGGAAAATCACTTTAGCGCCGCTCACATCGGAACAAGTGCAAGAAGACCAATTCAAAATGAGGCAATCCATTGAGCGAGAAAAGGAGAAAGAGATTGAAAAAGAAATTGAAAGAAAACAAAAAGAAAATGAAAAAGAAAAAGAAATTGCAAAAGAAAAAGAAATCGAAAAAGTGAGAGAAAAAGAAAATGAAGAAAAGAAAATTGAAAAAGAAATTGAGAATGAAAAAAAATTGAAAAAGAAAAAGCGAAAAAAGAAATTGAAAGAGAGCTTGAAAAGAAATCAAGTGAAAAAGAAAGAGAGTCTGTAAAAGAAACGAGTGAAGTGAGTAATCACGAAAAGAGAGGAATTCTTTTGCTAACCCCCTTTCGAAATTACCTTGTGATTTTTCTTTGTTTCAGGTTTGCAAGATTCCATCCACGGATTGGTTCCAACTTCATTACCTTTCTACCGAGAGACGTTTTCAATTGATTGAAAGAGGTAAGTTGGAAGATAAACATGATTGTCACATTTCCAATGGTAAGCAAGGTAAGGGTTCCTTGTGATGTGATCTCAATCGCATCATGTTGTGGCACCACTCGTTGCTATCATGATTGGCCTAAACACGAGGGCCCCAAGTGCAAGATGAAGCTCAATCTCAGGTCAACAAGCTCAATCTTAGTTTTTCCCAGCTCGATTTAGCTCACATGAGCTTAATTTAGCTTACTTTAGCTCGTTTGAGCTTGGCTTAAGTTTATTCCAACTCATTTATTTTAATGTCTGAATAAATTAAGAATTTATTAATTTAGCTTAAATTACTACAGCTCATAATTATGTTTTGACTTATTACATGTTTTAAATGTGTCTTGGCCGAATTTAATATGTCTTGTTAAGACTTTATTAAATTTGTCTAATTTAATTTATGTTTAATTAGTGTGTCTAAATTATATTAATGTTTGTTCAGCTGAATTTTATGTGATTTAATTTTGGTTCATGTGTTTTTGTAGGTGAGCTGAATTTGGAGAGTAATTAAACAAGGTTCATGCATGATAGGTTCAATGTATGGGAGTGTGCATGCACAATTGAGGTTCAATGGATGGCATTTAAAGGAGCACATGCATTTGGGACGTTATGCAAGAGGGAGTTGCTGAAAGTTCATGTATTTGAAGATTCATGGATCATATTTATGGGGGGAAAATACATGGGACGTTTCATGCATGATTCATGCATTTTCAAGATGACCATTCAAGTATTTTAGGCACATTAATGCCTCATTCAGCCAAGGGAGATGTAGGATCATTAAAGAGCTGCACATTCATGGAATTATGGAGATTCTTCAAGGCTAAGGATGCATGAATGCATCAAGTGAAGCATCATGATGGTTCGGCCAATTCATGTACCATCTTCAAGCATGAACTGGATTTTAATGCTATTTGTGTGAACATGTTAAATACCTGTGTGAACAGAATTTAAGTTAGTGTGAACAACATAGATGCCGAATATCAATAGGCATTTTAGGCTTATAAATAGCTTACTTGTTTATTGTAAAAGGTTACAGAATTTGATTATTGAAAACTTGATTGTGAGGTTTCCTCCTATCCTATTTCGTACGAGTCTCGTTCTGACTTATCTAGCTCGCTAGTAGCGTCAACCCGACTTCTTGAACTTATCACCATCCTGGTGTGGCGTTCATCCACCTTTTTATACCTTTGGTTCCTACCTTTCTATAGGTAACGGGTCAAGGTCCATCTTCAACAATCCATTAAACCCACCTTAAGCAATATAAGTCCCGGGGCAATACTTCATATAGTATTGAATCGTTCTTCGCTTGAGTTCTATTTTTCCATTCCATTTTAACTATTAAATTATAAACAATATTTCTTTATTTCACCGAGCCTATCAAACATCTACCCAAACCATCTTTTGAACCCATTTTCTCAACTTCCGCTATAAAAAATCATCTAACTCCATCTATCTACAAAATCGAACAAACTTCTCGTCGACGATCGGGCAATCAAGTGAATTGACTCAATCAATCTAGCCGGATCACATCACCTTGTTGAGCGAGTTTCAACTCATTTACTCACATGTTTATGACAAGATTGCTGAAAATTGTTTTTGCGAAAGGGTTTTTCCCATTGAATTGGTTAATTTTCGTTCATCTATTATTTATGATTTTGTTTCAACTAGTGCTTTGAAAAGTTTTTTCTATGATAAGTTTGTTGTTGGCAATTTTATTGAAGGCGTTCGATTAGATCAGCATGAACAAAGTGTGATAGTTTGCGATAAAGATTATTCACATACAAAGTTCGATTTGTTTGATTATCATATTCTGAATGATGGTGATTACACCTTCCATAGTGGTAAGAAGTGTTTTCCTATTGATGAGTATGGTATTGGCAAGAATTTTACTGAAGTACGAATAAATCCGCACAAATAAATTTTGAACTCTTGTGATAAAAAGTTGGCATGTGAAACGCCTAGTCTACTTGTGTGTGGTGATAATTTGAATTTTCTATTTTTTTGCGTAAATTCCCCATGTCTGAACAAGTCTATTCAAATAAGATTTACGATGTATGAATGTTTGAACATATGCATGCTCAAATTCTTTTTGTTCCACTTGTGTGAATTGTTGGTAATTAAGAAATTCGCACTGCATTTTGGAACGAGTGAACAATATCGTGTGTTCAACCCTGGAGTTCGCTATTCTGGTTCATCTTTGAGAGAAGGCAAGCATTGTAAATTTTGTTTGAATGACCAAGTAAACAATCGTTGCTTGTATGATGCTTTGTCACTAAGTTTGAAAACGAGACGTGTGAATCTTGTTGGCTTGTTAAGACAAAATCAAATTTTTGATTGTGGAGAATGTTGTTTATTTTTGTTTAACAGAATCGAGACATATGAATGTTTAAAGGCATGCTTGTTTAATTTTCTTTTGATCCTAATATGTGATAAGACGATGGCATGTAAAATGGTTAGTGCATTTGAATTTGAAGATGGTGTCTCAAATCTGCCTTGCTATATAAATTCTGCATGTTTAAGTAAGATTGATCGAGTGGAACTTAGATTACATGATCATTTGGAGGACTCCTTCATAAATTTTGATTATAAATTTGATTTGATTCTAATGCATCCTTTATTACCAAGTATGGAAAACCATTGTGAACAGGTAAGATCCACTTCTACATTTGATCCCGGCATTGGATTATGCATTCTAATTTTGAATAAGATTCTGGAAAGATCGTTTGAGTTTATAAATTTTAGTGTCACTAATTCGTTCCATTTCTACGTAGGTGACACTTTGGAATGGTTTCCTCCTAAAGAGGGAGGGCATGGAACTAAATCATTTTCTTTTCAAACCATTTGTGGTTCCTGGAGTTTTAAAAACAATACTTTTCGGATCATGAACAAAAGGGCTTGTGATCTCAAAAAAATTTTCGCGAGCAAGTGGCCCGATTTGAGGACAAATCGTCTTCAAGAGGGAGGGTATGATGTGATCTCAATCGCATCATGTTGTGGCACCACTCGTTGCTATCATGATTGGCCTAAACACGAGGGCCCCAAGTGCAAGATGAAGCTCAATCTCAGCTCAACAAGCTCAATCTTAGTTTTTCCCAGCTCGATTTAGCTCACATGAGCTTAATTTAGCTCGTTTGAGCTCAATTTAGCTTACTTTAGCTCGTTTGAGCTTGGCTTAAGTTTATTTCAACTCATTTATTTTAATGTCTGAATAAATTAAGTAATTTATTAATTTAGCTTAAATTACTACAGCTCATAATTATGTTTTGACTTATTACATGTTTTAAATGTGTCTTGGCCGAATTTAATATGCCTTGTTAAGAATTTATTAAATTTGTCTAATTTAATTTATGTTTAATTAGTGTGTTTAAATTATATTAATGTTTGTTCAGCTGAATTTTATGTGATTTAATTTTGGTTCATGTGTTTTTGTAGGTGAGCTGAATTTGGAGAGTAATTAAACAAGGTTCATGCATGATAGGTTCAATGTATGGGACGGTGCATGTACGGCCTCTTTCAATGAATGGTGGCTGATCCATTTGGCTCCCCAAGGCACCTATTTGGCCAAAAGGTGTCCAGCAACTTAAAGCACAAGCTTGGCCGATCGTATTCCCAAGGCAGCATCTAAGCCATTCACACCTCAATTTGACCAATCAGCTCCTATACATGTATGGGTGGATTCATGAACGTCCAAAGGGAGGGAATATTACCTTAATTCATCATATTAAATGTATAATGTGATGTGATCTCAATCGCATCATGTTGTGGCACCACTCGTTGCTATCATGATTGGCCTAAACACGAGGGCCCAAGTGCAAGATGAAGCTCAATCTCAGCTCAACAAGCTCAATCTTAGTTTTTCCCAGCTCGATTTAGCTCACATGAGCTTAATTTAGCTCGTTTGAGCTCAATTTAGCTTACTTTAGCTCGTTTGAGCTTGGCTTAAGTTTATTTCAACTCATTTATTTAATGTCTGAATAAATTAAGTAATTTATTAATTTAGCTTAAATTACTACAACTCATAATTATGTTTTGACTTATTACATGTTTTAAATGTGTCTTGGCCAAATTTAATATGTCTTGTTAAGACTTTATTAAATTTGTCTAATTTAATTTATGTTTAATTAGTGTGTCTAAATTATATTAATGTTTGTTCAGCTGAATTTTATGTGATTTAATTTTGGTTCAAGTGTTTTTGTAGGTGAGCTGAATTTGGAGAGTAACTAAACAAGGTTCATGCATGATAGGTTCAATGTATGGGACGATGCATGTAAGGCCTCTTTCAATGAATGGTGGCTGATTCATTTGGCTCCCCAAGGCACCTATTTGGCCAAAAGGTGTCCAGCAACTTAAAGCACAAGCTTGGCCGATCGTATTCCCAAGGCAGCATCTAAGCCATTCACACCTCAATTTGACCAATCAGCTCCTATACATGTATGGGTGGATTCAAGAACGTCCAAAGGGAGGGAATATTACCTTAAATCATCACATTGAATGTATAATGTGATGTGATCTCAATCGCATCATGTTGTGGCACCACTCGTTGCTATCATGATTGGCTTAAACACGAGGGCCCCAAGTGCAAGATGAAGCTCAATCTCAGTTCAACAAGCTCAATCTTAGTTTTTCCCAGCTCGATTTAGCTCAAATGAGCTTAATTTAGCTCGTTTGAGCTCACATGAGCTTACTTTAGCTCGTTTGAGCTCAATTTAGCTTACTTTAGCTCGTTTGAGCTTGGCTTAAGTTTATTTCAACTCATTTATTTTAATGTCTGAATAAATTAAGTAATTTATTAATTTAGCTTAAATTACTACAGCTCATAATTATGTTTTGACTTATTACATGTTTTAAATGTGTCTTGGCCGAATTTAATATGTCTTGTTAAGACTTTATTAAATTTTTCTAATTTAATTTATGTTTAATTAGTGTGTCTAAATTATATTAATGTTTGTTCAGCTAAATTTTATGTCATTTAATTTTGGTTCATGTGTTTTGTAGGTGAGCTGAATTTGGAGAGTAATTAAACAAGGTTCATGCATGATAGGTTCAATGTATGGGACGGTGCATGTAAGGCCTCTTTCAATGAAGGTGGCTGATCCATTTGGCTCACCAAGGCACCTATTTGGCCAAAAGGTGTCCAGCAACTTAAAGCACAAGCTTGGCCGATCATATTCCCAAGGCAGCATCTAAGCCATTCACACCTCAATTTGACCAATCGGCTCATATACATGTATGGGTGGATTCATGAACGTCCAAAGGGAGGGAATATTACCTTAATTCATCACATTGAATGTATAATGTGCATGTACAAAGGGGAGAACGAATTTACAAGGTACATGCTTCCACTCATGAACCAGCCCATCATTAAAGCTTTAATTAAGAGAGATGCATGACCCATGCACCTAGCATTCGTCCAAGAGGGGTTGGATATGAATTGAAGATGCACATTCATGGAACAAGGAAGCTTTCTTATTGGTTAAGCATGCATGAACGGGTTTTGGGAAGAAACATGATTATTCAACCATGCATGAACTTACACTATCCATGAGCAGAGATTTAATGCTTGAAGTGTGAACATTTTTAATTGTTGTGTGAACACATTAGTAGCTAAATTTTAATTGGCATTAGAGAGCCTATAAATAGTTTATTTTGTTTATTGTAAAAGGTTACAGAATTTGATTATAGAAAACTTGATTGAGAGGTTTCCTCCTATCCTATTTCGTACGAGTCTCGATCTGACTTATCTAGCGTGCTAGTGGCGTCTATCGTTCTCTTTTGAACTTATCACCTTGCATTGGTGTGGCGTTCAACCCTTCTACAATTCCGCAAATCCACCTTAACCAAATAGAAATCGGGGTGACACTCTTTAGTGTTGAATCGTTTCTGGTGTTTAAGTTCACTTATCCATCGCCACCGAATATCTTATATTTTATCTTTATTATTTTATCCTTAAACTGAGCCAAACAAATTAGCTATCTTTCTCCATCCCCTTGTTGTCAAACCTATCCATATCCTACTTACCCCTTTGTGAACTTATATCCATCACTTTACTACATATTTTTAGCCGATTACAAACAAACCATCCTTTTGGTACGAAACTCCTCATCGACGATCGGGCATCTACGTGAAACGACTCGATTAACCTGGGCCGGATCACATCACTGCAAGATTTGGTTTCTTGGACCAAGATTTCCAAGATTTGAAATCTTGATTTTCTTGATTCTTGAAATCGCTCCAAACAGCAAAATTGGGCCAAGATTCAGTTTCTTGATTTTCTTGAAAACAAGAAAGTGAATCTTGATTTTCTTGATTTGAGCCCATCACCTTCTTGAGCTTGGGTTGGGCCTTTGTGACTCGTGTCATTCCCCCCTTCCTCAAAAAGATTCGTCCTCGAATCCAAAAAATCAAATAAACTCGACTTTCCTCTATCGAACGGGACTAATGGCAATTGAGTCCACTGAAAAGAATAGCCATGAGATAGTAAATAGCAACGGAAACAAGCTTGTAGTCCAATCATAAGTATAACAGAACAGGTATAACGAATGTGAATGGACAGATTCAAATTACCATGCAAACAATCTAATTTACTCGCCACTGCCTCATCAAATATTTGAAATAAAGATGGACATGTTTTAAGGCATTCAGTCGTTTCAAATTGTTACCACAAACCATGAATAAATTGCGAGTAATAAATCAAATGGTAAACATAATCGTCACAAGTAGGTATTTGGAAAGATTCACATGGTGCACAGAGTTGCATAATCATACCATGCATTAATCGACGGTCTATAGATTCACTCACACATGCATTATCAAAAACAAGAATCTTTTTATCAACCATCAAAATAGATAGATCATCAATAAATAAAATAGGACAGTCAAGCACGTTTCAATCTAAGTGTTTATCAACAAGATCTTTATCACTATCCGAGGAGTACAAAAGTGTTTCAAAGGTTTCAAGCATCTTACCTTGATAAGCAGAAGAATAAGGGTCGATTTTACCTTTTTCATTTAAAACAAACATTCGCTCATCGGGGGCATAGTGTATTCGATGCTTCGTTGTTGAGTTAACCTTATTCACCACAACAGATTTTCACAAATTCGAGGATTTTACACAAGGTAAATCAAGAGAATAACAACTCACGCTTCCTTTCGTAATGACTTTGTCAACCACAATCGAAGAGTAACAATTAATCGGATCAAAATGAAGGGATCTTTTAAGAACTAAGTCACCAAAAGTTTTATCAATAATTTTCAAATCTGCACGGGACTTAGTTGCTAAAAATTCCTTACCTCGCTTACCTTCAGGCTCATGTAGTGTGATTTAATCTTCAACCTTGCCTATGTTGATCATATGAAAGCGTCTTTCATCGGAAATGTATTGAAGTTGAAAGTTATCTTTCGTATGTGGCCAATGGAAGTGTTCTATCCCACGTAAAGGTGGTAAACCTTTAGGGGTCTTACTGAAAACATCCTCATAATCCTGCAAAACACATTGAAACACACTAGGCAAATTTTTGTTAATGTTAGATAAAGATAAATAGTTTTGCCTAAACCTCACAAGGATACAAGGCTGTTTATTGAGTAGGGCTCTCCGCACATCTTTTTTTGTTGCCATCAAATTTTTCACTCTCATTTTACCACTTGTGGATTCACTCACCTTTGGGCTATTTAGATTTTGACTTTTTTCACTACTAGCCTCTTTTCTCTCTGTCTTTTGTATTTGTCCTTTCTCCCTTACCCCCTCACAAAATTTCATCATTTTAATTGATCTTTATATACATCACTGGGATTTAAAGGAGCAAGAGTGAATTTTCGGCCTTTAAACACAAGAGAGTATCTATTAAGCTTGCCTTGGTGTGTAACATCACGATCAAATTGCCAAGGCCGTCCAAGGAGCAAGTGTGCCGCATGCATTGGGACCACATCACACCATACCTCATCCTCATAATTCCCGAGCTTAAAAGTGATCAATGACTGTTTTGTAACTTTAACTTCTGAGCATTCATTAAGCCACTGAAGGTGATACGGCTTAGGGTGCTCGATACAAGGTAACGTTAAGGAATCCACCAAATAACTGCTAACTAGATTCGAACAACTCCCACTATCAATAATAAGTGAATATAATTACCTTTTATAAAACACCTAGAATGGAAAATATTGGTCCTTTGGTTATCAAAATCGTCTCCCATTTGGCTATTAAGGGTTCGGTGGACTACCATCTTATTTTTTTCCTCTTTTGTTTTTTGAAATACCTGCAAAATAAACACTCAACACTCAAAAATAAAAGTTAGCAAACCTCACCGTTAATCACTCAAAAAGAAAATTCAAATTCTCAATGAGGTAGAATTCAATCTTGTGAGTTTTTTATCAGAGTTTATATCAACCAATTAGAGAGTGGATGAACCGATCTACCAAAGAATCCTAATTTGCACTAGGATGCCAAAAACTGACGAGACACCAATTGATTCGTGTTGCACCGAGGAAGAAGTTGTGCACACGTTTAAATCCTACTAACACAAGAAACAAGAAGGTGTTAGATAACGTAAAGGAAGAATAAAGGCAAACAAATGAAAACCTACAGCTAAGAATCAATAAAAATTGCTGAAAACAGAAAACCCGAAAAACTGCGGACTAACTTGACAACTTCGTTTGAGGTGTTCCCAATCTCCAAAAATCACGAAATTAAATCTAGAAAGTCATTAAATATTTAATTTTTGATCTGGAAAGTTTGGGCACCAAATTCAACCCGCTTATTCTTTTTTTAAATTTTTCTTGAATTTCGTATTTTTTGATTTTTTTGACTTTTTTGACTGATTTTTTTCAGGATTAATTTTTTTATATTTTATCACAGTGCCACAAATATTTATGTAGAATTTCAGATCAATTGGACAACGTTTACCCACTTAAATGAATTTTTTTCAAACAATTTTTCTGGGTAAAACTGCTGTTTTTGTTTTAAAAAATTGAGATCAGTTTAGAAATCAACCAAGAACACCCAAAACGCCCAAAATCTGATACCAAATGATAAAGAGTTGTGCGCGGACCAAGATCGAGTTGCCAAGTCACGAGAAACTCTTATGAAAGCTCTAGACGAATCAGATCTAAATTCAAAACAAAGAACAAGATTAAAAGCAAATCAGAATTGAATTGAAATTCCCTAAATTCAATTAAAAGAGCAGCAAGAAACAAAGAAATAGAAAAAAACGAATCAAACGGAATTGAAAGTATGGAAAGGATGCGATTCTGCCAAGGGATTGATTCGGCCAAGAATGCCTAATTTCCAGCAATCAATTGATCCCCAAATTGAAAGAGGTCCAATCGGCCAAACCCTAGGAATTGGGGATTTTGAGAACGACTCTTTGCTGCCAATGAATGATGATTTAATTCGATTCTTTGAGTTGAATATGGCTGGAAAAACAAAAGAAGAACAGCAAACAAATGAGAAAAAGAATCGGCAGAAGTAGGAATAAAGAAATAAAAACGAAACAGCAAGAAATAAAGAAAAGTCCTAAGAACCCTTGAATTCCTGAAAGAATTCACAAATTCCTTCAAACGGCTCTAATCTGCCCTCCAAAGAATATCGATGGCAAGAAGAAGGTTGAAGATGGCTCCCACAATCAAAAGATTGTTAAAATAACTTCTAAAGAAAACTCAAGAGAGAAATCTTGGAGAAAACTCAAAGAAAATTCTGCTCTCTCAATTCTGAAATTTAAGAATGAATCTAAGTGTGTTGTACAAGGGATGGCCGGCCATGCCTTTAAATAGGCCTCAAGTAATCCTAATCTAACAAGTAACTAATAAAATTAAACCTAATTAATAGAATAAATAAAGGAAAATTCGGCCAAGCATATATATGGGCTGTTTTTGGGCTGAATTTTACATGTATGTTCCTAAAGCTTAAAAAATTAAATTAAACAATTAAAATGTTTATAAATTGGGCCCTTTGACATTTTGGCTTGATTTTCAACTAAGTATGAAGGAATTTCTTGATTGGGCTGGAATTTGGTTATTGGGCCTCGCCTTCAAGAATTTGGGCTCTTGATCCATCTCCTACCGAAATTGGGTCGTTGATGCTCGTAACGGAGATCTAATGCGCTTTGGCTGCAAGATTTGGTTTCTTGGACCAAGATTTCCAAGATTTGAAATCTTGATTTTCTTGATTCTAAAAATCGCTCAAACAGCAAAATTGGGCCAAGATTCAGTTTCTTGATTTTCTTGAAAACAAGAAAGTGAATCTTGATTTTCTTGATTTGAGCCCATCACCTTCTTGAGCTTGGGTTGGGCCTTTGTGACTCGTATCACAACCCTTCTACAATTCCGTAATCCCACCTTGAACCGAATAGAAATTGGGGTGACACTTTTTAGTGTTGAATCGTTTCTGGTGTTTAAGCTCATTTATCCATTCCACCGAATATCCTAGATTATACCCAACTATAATATCTTTTTACAAAACCGAGCCTTCATTTATCCAACTTCCATTTTTCTTATTTTTATCATTAAATCGAACCTACTACCCCTTATAAATTTACCATCTCCTTAGCCAACCTTTTAAAACCATTTGAAAGCTTCCGCATCTTTAGCCTTATTTCATCCTATTTTCGATAACTCAACTATTTCTCGTCGACGATCGGGCAATTATGTGAAACGACTCGATTATCCTGAGCTGGATCACATCATTTGGTATCAGAGCTTGCAAAATGAGGAGCACTGACGTTCGTAGCTATCTCAAAAGATAGGTTTGTAAAAAAAGTTTCAAAAAAAAATCTCGAGTTGTAATTTTATTTTATTTTCTCTTTTCTTTATTGTATTTGGCTTACTATTGTATTGGATTAAAAAAAAGAAAATTCAAAAAATTCAAAAAAAGTGAAAAAAAATCGAGTAAAAAAAGAGAGAGAAAGAAAAAAATTAAAAAAAATTGAAAAAAAAATTGAAAAAAAATTTGAAAAAAAAGAGAAGAGGATTTCGTGAATTTTGAAGATATTTTGGTATTATTCAATTGTATATGAAGTGAAAAAAAAATCGAAGTATAAAAAAAAAGAAGTGAAAAGTCTTGTGAGTTTTATTTTGTTATTATTTCTTGTTACTTCCGAGCATCCATTCCTTCTACCCCCCCCCCAAAAAATGCCACACATACTTTGATTTTTTATTTTTCCTTGTTTCAGCCTACCCTATACACCCTAACGTTATCCTTTGCACCCATTTGAAACCGACCCTATATCTTCTTGAAACAAAATACGAATTCATGAGAGTGAGACGAGTGGAAAAAGGCACGAGTGGTGAGTACATTAGAGCGAGCAAAAGCCATTAAACGAGTGTAAACACGAGTGGTGTGCCATCCAATTTTCTTTGCGAGTGAAACGTGAGATTTTTGTGGTGAGGTATTTAATTTTTGTTTTGTTTTAATCATTTTTTAGTAATTAAATCATGTCTCAAGAAGAATTCTCTATCGATGAATTTCAATACTTGGTGAACGAGATGGGCCGAATTTTGGAGGAAGAACTAAGCCCATTAAAAAGACGTTTGAACCGAGTGGAGGAAAAGTCCCAACGGAAACAAAATCTACCAAGTCGAGAAACGGAGTCGAGATCATCACGGTAATACGCGTCCAAAGACTTCTCGCTAAGAGATTCTTATCGGGATTTCTATACAACGAGGAACTCAAGACGAAGCAAAGCAAGTTTTGAGTTTGAAGCTTTTCAAGGTGACGAACAAGGAATCACAAGTAGTCCTTCATATGCACCAAGGTATTCGTCCGCCAAGAATCAATCTCGAAGAGGTGATCATTTTTTGTATGAAAGTCGTTCTAATTATACCCAACGAGAGTCATTTTGTGCTGATTCATTTGCAACATCTCCATCCTATAATGAAAGAGCGAGGCAAAAAGAAAAATAAATAAGAAGAAAAGAAAGACAAGAAATGTTGATGAGAGAAAATGAGCATATATGGAATGAAATCGAGAGACGAAAAAAAGAAATGAAAGAACAGGAACAAGAAATCGAAAAAGTGAGAGAAAAAGAAAATGAAGAGAAAGAATTCGAAAAAGAAATTAAGATTGAACAAGAGTGCAAGCGAGAAGGAGAAATCGAAAGAAAAGAAGAAAAGATTGAAAAAGAAAAAGAAATCCAAAAAGAGAGTGAGGTCAAAAATAAAATTGAAAATGAGAGAGGAAATGAAAAGAAAAAAAAAGTTGAGATTAGAAAAGAAACGAGAGAAAAAGAGACAAATGAACCAGAAAAAGTGATGAGCATTTCAACTAATCCATATGAAATTTGTTCTTATTCTATTTCTGCTTTTCAGGTATCCAAAAGGCCGAGTGACGATAATTTACAACTCCAATACCTTTCCAGGGAGAGAAGGTTCACCTTGGTTGAAAAAGGTAACGTTCTCAACTATCTTAGTACGCCTATGCCAAAAGAGGAGCAAGGTATGAGTTTTCAAATTCTTAAAGCACCTCTGTCTTATTCGATTGTTGATGGAAACCTTGTTGATGAATTGTCCTTTAGAAGTGATCTAAATTTTGATGTGGTTACTTGCCATCCTTTGATTGATGATAATAAATTTGCGTGGGATGATGGCAAGAAGAATAACGCTTTTGGAAATTGCGATGCTGATGAGTTTGTTAGTGAAATAATAATTATTCGGCATTTGCAAGATAAGAAGACATATAAGCCATTCCATCAGCTTGATTTGGGTAAAAATATGCACTCATTGATCTTTTGTGAGAAACTACTTTGTATAAACAAGAATGTGGGTATGAGATTTGAAACATATGAATGTTTGAAAACATGCATGTCTTTGATTTGTTTGTTTGATCTGACGATGACATGTAAAATGGTTAGTGCACTTAAAGTTGAAGATGGTGTCTCAAATCTGCTTTGTTATCCAAATTCTGCATTTTTGAGCAAAATTGACCGACTGAAATTGAGATTACATAATCATTTGGATGAGTTCTCGATGTATTTTGATTATAATTCCAATTTGATTATGATGCATGCTCTATTGTCGAGTATGGAGATCAATTTTGAAAAGGTTAATTCAAGCAAGGAATTTCGACTACTCTACATCGCCGAGGAGCGAAGGTTTTTGTTAAGCGAGCGAGGTAAAAATGAACTTTATTTTCCTGCTCCAAAAGGTAAGCCTCCTGAAATTTCTAAAATATTTTTGTTTTCCTCGGATGGTAATAACAATCTTGTTCGTGAATTGGTTTTTGAAAGATACTTTGATTGTGATATGGTTAATTGTTTTGCAACAATTGAACATGATCTATCTATTTTTAATGTTGACAAAAAGATTCTTGTTTTTGATAATTGTGTTGATGTAATTGTAATAGAATCGATAGTCAATCGTCTAATGCACGATATGATTGTGCAACTTCGAGAACCATGTAAATATTTTTCATTACCTGTTTATGATGCCTATGTACATATTTTGACTCATTACTCGGGATCCAATTATAGCTTGTGTAATCAATTTAAGATGTATGCACGCTCAGAAATCTATTCGATTTTGTTTCAAACATTGATGTGATCCGGCCCAGGTTCATCAAGTCTTTTCACGTAGATGCCCGATCGTCGACGAGAAGCTCGTTCAAATTTGTAGATAGATGGAGTTTGAATGTTTTATAAGCGGAAGGTAGGCAAAATGGGTTCAAAGGATGGGTTTTGGTTTGATGAAAGATAGGTTCGGTTTAAGAAAGAATTAAGTTACAAAGATGATAAATAAATGGAAATGGATAAAAAACTCAAACTTTAAGAATGATTCAATACTAAAAAGTATTGCCCCGAGTCTTATATTGCTCAAGGTGAATTTTGATGAAGGATAGAAGCGGACCTTGACCCGTTACCTATATGGAGGTAAGAACCAAAGGTATAGGAAGATGGTTGAACGCCACACCGATTCGGTGATAAGTTCAATGGAGTTCGGATTGACACCACTAGCAAGCTAGATAAGTCGCTTCGAGACTCGAACGAAAGAAGAGAGGAGGTAACCTCACAAGAACAAAAGTTCTATTAAGTTTAATTGATCAAATTCTGTAACCTTTTATAAGAAACAAGTAAGCTATTTATAAGCCTAAAATGCCTATTGATATTCGACATCTATGTTGTTCACACTAACTTAAATTCTGTTCACACAGGTATTTAACATGTTCACACAAATAGCATTAAAATTCAGTTCATGCTTGAAGCTGGTACATGAATTGGCCGAACCATCATGATGCTTCACTTGATGCATTCATGCATCCTTAGCCTTGAAGAATCTCCATAATTCCATGAATGTGCAGCTCTTTAATGATCCTACATCTCCCTTGGCTGAATGAGGCATTAATGTGCCTAAAATACTTGAATGGTCATCTTGAAAATGCATGAATCATGCATGAAACATCCCATGTATTTTCCCCCATAAATATGATCCATGAATCTTCAAATACATGAACTTTCAGCAACTCCCTCTTGCATGAACGTCCCAAATGCATGTGCTCCTTTAAATGCCTTCCATTGAACCTCAATTGTGCATGCACACTCCCATACATTGCACCAATCCGTTCATGAACCTGCAGCAAATTAAATCAGCAAGTTAAATGCATTTCAAACACATTAAATTAGAAGCATATGAACTAAATAATTTGCACATTAAATTTGGCCATACATATTAACAATTTCAGACATATTTAAAACATCATAATTAATGAAGTATTTAATTTAGATATAATTAAAACACTTAATTAATTATTTGTCCAGATTTTAACAAATTAACTAACTTAAGATAAACAACTAATTTAACTAATGACAAATTAAATGGTTTATTTCAGCAAAATAAATGCAAGCTAAAGAAAGCTAAAAATAAGCTCATTGGGTTAAGACTAAGCTGAATTGAGCTTGAATGAGTTGACTTGAGCTCGAGTGAGCTAGAAACGAGCTAAACGGAGCTTAACGAAATGAAATTGAACTAATTCAGCTCGCATGGATTTGCAAACAATGCTTAGGGAGCTGATCCAAAAGTGTGCCCGGGGCATGGTCGTATCATCCCCTCCCTCTTTAAAGCGATTTGTCCCCAAATCGGGCCATTTACTCGCGAAAAATCGTTGAAGATTCTGAAAGCCACAATTAACTCGGATCAAAAGAAGCTCATTCGCATGCCCTCCCTCTTTAGGAGGGTACCACTACACATTGTCACCTTTAAAAGAATAAAACGAATTAGTGACACGATGAAGATTAAACACAAAGGAACTTTTTGAGATTTGATTCACAGTTTGAACAAATAATCCAATACCGGGATCAAAAATAGAAATCGTTCTTACCTTTTTTTCGATGGAAACAAACATAAATCACAAGGCATTTGATAGCTATGGTGATACGGGGTTGCGCGCGGACGAAGATCGAGTTGCCAAGTCACGAGAAACTCCTACGAAAACCCTAAACAATTAGATCTGAAACGAAACAGAAAATTAAAAGATTAGAACTTTGAATTTCCAGATCTGAAATAAAATCCCCAAATCAGCAAAGAATCAAATTGAGAATAGAAATAAGTGTTAGGGTTCTTGAAACCCTCAAGGAGATTGTAATTCTGCCCAATTGAACACCAAGATAGTTTTCCCCAAATTTCGACAATCTAATTTCACCCAAAAAGAGTATGGAAAAACCCTAGAAATTGGGGATTTTTGGGCTGATTCCTTAAGATAGAAAAAGGCTGAAAACACAATAAGAACAGAAAATAGATTAGATAATGATTCAGCACAAGTAGAAATAAAGAAAGAATTGACAGTAAGAAATTAAAAGATAAGTCCTAAGAAGCCTTGAAATCTCGAAAGATCTCACAACTCCCTTCAAACGGCTCTAATCTCCCCTCCAAAGAATATCAATGGCAAGAAGAAGGTTGAAGATGGCTCCCACAATCAAAAGATTGTTAAAACAACTTCTAAAGAAAACTCAAGAGAGAAATCTTGGAGAAAACTCAAAGAAAATTCTGCTCTCAACAAATCTGAAATTTTAATAATAATGATAAGTGTTTAACAAGGTGGACAGCCATGCCTTTAAATAGGCCTTATAACTAGTCCTAATCTAATTAGAAAACTAAAATAAAAAAACTCCTAATTATTTTAATATGGAAATTCGGTCAAAGGTCATTTTATCTGGGACTCTTGGACTGAATATTGACATAAAAATTTAAACTAAGTAAATAAATAAATAAATAAATAAAATAAAAACAAAACTTTACAACTTGGGCCACTTTGACAATGTGGCCTGATTTTCAACTAAGTATGGATGGATTTCTTGATTGGGCTGGGAATTTGCTTATTGGGCCTCGCCTTCAAGAATTTGGGCTTTTGTGACTCGTATCATATGGTTTTGGAAGTCAACTTTCCATGGTTTGATTACCTTAGGCAATGATATAGAATGGTGTTCATCGGGGTCAAAGACAAAATTTCTCTTGCCATTTCAATTTGATTTGGCAATTTCATGACCGACTTCATAGAAAGAGCACTAAGCAACTCAAAATCATTATCATTCAAAACATGTTCGGATCTTTTAGTCCACAGTTGAGAACATCCTCCGAAAACAAAATTTTGATTTTGACTTAACAAACCAACAAGATTCACATGGCTCATTTTCAAACTTAAAGACAAAGTATCATACAAACAAAGATTGTTTACACATTCTGATACGAGTCATAAAGGCCCAATCCAAGTTCAAGAACGTGATGGGCTCAAACCAATAACGAGATCAAAGGCCCGACAAATGCGGTCCAAACTAAATGGGACCATTCAAGAGCTTGTTAGCAAGGCCTTAGATGCATACACGAGAGAACAAGAAAATCAAGATCCACTTTCTTGTTTTCAAGAAAATCAAGAAATCGAATCTTGGCCCAATTTTGCTGTTCGAAGAGATTTCAAGAATCAAGAAAATCAAGATTTCAAATCTTGGAAATCTTGGTCCAAGAAACCAAATCTTGCAGCCAAAACGCATTGGATCTCCATTACGAGCGTCAACGACCCAATTTTGGTAGGAGATGGATCACGAGCCCAAATTCTTGAAGGCGAGGCCCAATAACCAAAATCCAGCCCAATTAAGAAATTTCTTCTTACTTAGTTGAAAATCAGGCCAAAATGTCAAAGGGCCCAATTTGTAAACATCTTACTTGTTTAATTTAATTTTTTAATCTTTAGGAGCAATTACATGTAAAATTCAGCCCAAAACAGCCCATATAAGTGCATGGCCGAATTTACCTTGTTATTTTATTAATTAGGTTTAATTTTTTATTAGTTACTTGTGAGATTAGGATTTGTTGGAGGTCTATATAAGCATTGGCCAGCCACCCTTTGTAAAAAATCTTATTATTATTTTTTCTATCAAATTTCAGATTTGTTGAGTGCAGAATTTTCTTTGGGGTTTTCTCCAAGAATTCTCTCTTGAGTTTTCTTTAAAAGTTGTTTTAACAATCTTTTGATTGTGGGAGCCATCTTCAACCTTCTTCTTGCCATCGATATTCTTTGGAGGGGAGATTAGAGCCGTTTGAAGGAATTTGTGAATTCTTTCGGGAATTCAAGGGTTCTTAGGACTTTTCTTTATTTCTTGCTGTTTCGATTTGTTTCTTTATTCCTACTTGTGCCGATTCATTATCTAATCTTTTTTTGCTGTTCTTGCTTGTGTTTCAGCTTTGTTTAACTCCAAGATCCTTCCATTTAATCGGCCTACTTTTGGGCAGTAAAGTTTCGAACCAAAATCCCTAAATCCTAGGGTTCTTGTCGATTAATACATTCTGATTTTGGGGAAATCAAGTTGCTGGAATTTGGGGTTTTTATTGTCGGTTTGTTCTTGGGCAGATTCGGCTTGTGGGATTTCACTATTGGAGTTTGACTTCATCTTCTTGAACTCCGAATTCATTTATTCATTCGTTCCTTGTTCCTTGCTGCTCATTTAATTGAATTTGGGGATTTAATTTCAGATCTGATTAGTTTAATCTTGTTCTTTGTTTTAATTTTCAGATCTGTTCGTTTAGAGCTTTCGTAGGAGTTTCTCGTGACTTGGCAACTTGATCTTGGTCCGCGCGCAACCCTATATCATTTGGTTCAGATTTTGGGCGTTTTGGGTGTTCTTGGTTGATTTTTAAACTGATCTCTATTTTTTAAAGCATAAACAGCAGTTTTACCCAGAAAAATTGTTCAAAAAAATTCATTTGAGTGGGTAAACGTTGTCCTATTGATCTGAAATTTTACATACATGTTTTTGGCACTGTGATTGAATATAAAAAAATTATTCCCGCAAAAAAATAGTCAAAAAAGTCAAAAAATCAAAAAAAGACGAAATTCAATAAAAATTTTAAAAAAGATTCAGCGGGTTGAATTTGGTGCCCAAAATTTCCAGATCAAAAATTAAATATATAAGGACATTCCAGATTTAATTTCGTGATTTTTGGAGATCGGGAACACCTCAAACGAAGTTGTCAAGTTACTCCGCAGTTTTTCGGGTTTTCTGTTTTCAGCAATTTTTTATTGATTCTTAGTTGTAGGTTTTCATTTGTTTGCTTTTTATTCTCCTTTTACAATATCTAACACCTTCTTGTTTCTTGTGTTAGTAGGATTTAAACGTGTGCACAATCCTTCCTCGGTGCAACACGAATCAATTGGTGTCTCGTCAGTTTTTGGCATCCTAGTGCAAATTAGGATTCTTTGGTAGTTTGGTTCACACTCTCTAATTGGTTGATATAAACTTTGATAAAGAACTCACAAGATTGAATTTGACCTCATTGAGAATTTGATTTTTTCTTTTTGAGTGATTAACGGTGAGGTTTGATAACTTTTATTTTTGAGTGTTGAGTGTTTTGCAGGTTTAAAAAAAATGTCTACAGGTGATAATAATAGTGACATATTTAAAAATTCCAACAACAGTTGGATGAACAGGCTGCTGCTCTTCGAGCTTTGACTGCTACCATCAATGAGGTGCGATTGAATCAAGAACCTCAATATCGAGATCCAATCAAAGAAGATAGGGATAACCAACCCCAGAGGCGCGGCCCTCGACTTGTCACTAGAATGGATGATGATTTTCATGATCGTGGGCAACCTTCTTTGGCAAAACCGAAATTCACAATTCCCTAATTTCGTGGTAAGAATGATCCTGACGCTTATTGTGAATGGGAATCTAAGATAGAACTTATGTTTCAGTATTATAAATGTCCGGATGATGAAAAGGTAGCGTTAGCAACACTGGAATTTTCTGATTATGCATTAAGTTGGTGGACTCAACTTGGGGTAAACCGCCATCGGAATTATGAAGGTGAGATTTCGACATGGGATGAGTTGAAACAGATTATGCGTAAAAGGTTGATTCCACCTCACTACTATAGAGAAATTAAAACAAAGCTGAGAAGACTTATCCAAGGTAGTAGGACAGTGGATGAATATTTTAAAGAGATGGAGATGCTCATTCAGAGAGCTAATGTGGAGGAGGATGAAGAAACAACTATGGTTCGATTTATTGATGGTTTGAACAGGCCGATAGCTAATACATTGAGGCTACAAACTTACATTGATTTGGAAGAAGCAGTTCATAAAGCCATTGAGATCGAGCAACAACTAAAGGAACAAAGGTTTGGTTCCTTCTCGACTTCGCAATATTACCGAGGTAACAATTCCAATTCTGATTTTAAAAGCTCAAAATCACCTTTCGTTACTAACAAGCCTTCTTTGAGTAATGGAAGCAAGCAATCAGATTGGAAAAAAGGGGCTCCTGTTAAAACGCAAACACCTTCTAAGCAGCCCAATTTAGGAGATTCGAGTGCGAAGAGGACTCGTGAGATTGAGTGCTTTAAGTGCAAAGGGCATGGTCATTATAGTAGGGAATGCCCTAACACGAGATTACTTCTTCTGAAAGATAATGGTGAGTACACTTCCGACTCTGATAAAACAGATCCAGATATGCCAGAACTTGTGGATGACAGTGATAATGGCGAAGAGTTGGTCGAACCACCAAAGGAAGGGGACTTTGCTAATTTCCATTGCTTTGTAGTTCGCCGAACCCTTAACATTCAGATGAAAGATGATGAGAGCCAAAGGACCAATATTTTCCATTCTCGGTGTTTTATTAAAGGTAACTTATGTTCACTCATTATTGATAGTGGGAGTTGCTCGAATGTAGTGAGTAGTTATTTGGTGGATTCTTTAAAGTTGCCTTGTACCAAACACCCTAAGCCATATCACCTTCAGTGGCTTAATGAATGTTCTGAAGTTAAAGTTACGAAGCAGTCCTTGGTCACTTTTAAACTCGGCAATTATGAGGATGACGTATGGTGTGATGTAGTCCCCATGCATGCGGCACACTTGCTCCTTGGATGACCTTGGCAATTTGATCGCGATGTTACACACCAAGGTAAACTTAATCGATACTCCCTTGTATTTAAAGGCAAGAAATTCACTTTTGCTCCTTTAAATCCTACTGATGTATATAAAGATCAATTGAGGATGATAAAATTTTGTGAGAGGGTAAGGGAGAAAGAGCAAGTACAAAAGACAGAGAGAAAAGAGGCTAATAGTAGTGGAAAAAGTCAAAATTTAAAAAGCCCAAAGGTGAGTGAATCCTCTAGTGGTAAAATGAGCGGAAAAAATCTTTTGGCAACAAAAAATGATGTGAAGAGAGCCCTACTTAATAAACAGCCTTGTATCCTTGTGAGGTTTAGGCAAAATTATTTATCTTTATCTAACATTAACGAAAATTTGCCTAGTGTGTTTCAATCTCTTTTGCAGGATTATGAGGATGTTTTTAGTGAGGCCCCTAAAGGTTTACCACCTTTACGAGGGATAGAACATCAAATTGACTTAGTACCCTGAGCTTCAATCCCAAATCGACCAGCCTATAGATGCAATCCCGAGGAGACAAAGGAATTGCAAAGGCAAGTTGAGGAATTACTAGACAAAGGGTACATTCGTGAGAGCCTAAGTCCTTGTGCTGTTCCTGTCTTATTGGTGCCAAAGAAGATGGTACGTTTCGTATGTGTGTTGATTGTCGCCCAATCAACAAGATAACGGTAAAGTATCGACACCCAATCCCTAGACTTGATGATATGCTTGATGAATTACATGGTTCAATAATATTTACAAAAATTGATTTAAAAAGCGGTTATCATCAAATTCGAATGAGGGAAGGGGATGAATGGAAAACAGCCTTTAAAACAAAATTTGGATTGTATGAATGGTTAGTTATGCCTTTCGGCCTTACTAATGCACCTAGTACATTTATGAGATTAATGAGTCATGTTTTGAGGCTACATTTGGGTAAATTTGTAGTAGTTTACTTTGATGATATTTTAATTTACTCAAAGTCATTAGATGATCATGTTTTCCATGTTCGAACCGTTTTGGATATTCTACGAACTGAAAGATTATTTGCCAACCTTGATAAATGCACATTCTGTTGTGATAAACTAATATTCTTAGGTTTCATAGTTAATGCTCAAGGTATTCATGTCGACGAGGACAAAGTTAAGGCAATTAAGGAGTGGCCGACTCCTAAATCGGTAACTGAGGTGAGATCTTTCCATGGTTTAGCCAGTTTTTATAGACGATTTGTGAAAGATTTCTCTACTATTGCTGCCCCATTGACTGAAGTTATAAAGAAATCAGTGGGTTTCAAATGGGGTGAAACCCAAGAAAAAGCTTTTCAAACTCTAAAAGCTAAGTTATGTTCTGCTCCTTTGCTTAAATTACCTGATTTTGCTAAAACTTTTGAACTTGAGTGTGATGCTTCAGGAATTGGAATCGGCGCCGTTTTAATGCAAGATAAGCAACCTATTGCTTATTTTAGTGAGAAATTGAACGGTGCACAGTTAAATTACTCGACTTATGACAAAGAACTATTGGCATTAGTTCGTGCACTTCAAGTATGGCAACATTATTTGCTGCCTAATGAGTTTGTCATACATACAGATCATGAGTCTTTTAAATGGTTAATGGGACAAGGTAAGTTGAGTAAAAGACATGCCCGATGGGTAGAATTCATTGAAACATTCCCTTATGTGATTCAATATAAAACAGGTAAAGATAATGTAGTCGCAGATGCTTTGTCTAAACGATATACTTTAATAACTACATTGAATGCTAAAGTCTTAGGGTTTGAACATATTAAAGAGTTATATGATGATGATATTGATTTCAGCCATATCTATAAGAATTGTAGACATACTGCTTTTGAAAAATTTTATCTTGTAGATGGCTTTCTTTTTCGTTTAAACAGGTTATGCATACCAAAGTGTTCCATGAGAGAATTGTTGATTCATGAAGCCCATAGTGGGGGACTAATGGGACATTTTGGAGTGGCCAAAACACTAAACATATTGCAAGAACACTTCCATTGGCCACATATGAAGAAGGATGTGGAAAAGGTATGTTCCAAGTGCATTACATGCAAACAAGCAAAATCTAAGGTAATGCCTCATGGCCTTTACACTCCTCTACCGATTCCTACTTCACCTTGGGTAGATGTATCCATGGATTTCATTTTAGGTTTGCCTCGAACAAAAAAAGGAAGAGATAGTATATTTGTTGTTGTTGACAGGTTTTCAAAGATGTCACATTTTATTCCTTGTCACAAAACAGATGATGCTACACATGTGGCAGACTTATTCTTTAAAGAAGTGGTAAGACTTCATGGCATCCCTAAAACAATTGTTTCTGATAGAGATGTCAAATTCCTTAGCCACTTTTGGAAGGTATTGTGGGGTAAGCTTGGTACTAAATTGCTTTATTCTACTACATGTCACCCCCAAACTGATGGTCAAACTGAAGTAGTTAATCGAATCTTAGGGACTTTATTACGAGCTGTTGTGGGAAAGAACATTAGAAATTGGGAAGAATGCCTGCCATTTGTTGAATTTGCATATAATAGATCTATTCATTCTACAACTGGTTATTCCCCATTTGAACTTGTCTATGGTTTTAACCCACTAACAGTACTTGATCTTGCGCCATTACCTCTTGAACACGTTATGAATTTAGATGGCGAACAGAAAGCTGAGTTGGTGAAATCCTTACATGAGAAGGCTAGATAGCGAATAGCTAAAACAAATGACGCCAACACCAACAAAGCAAACAAAGGGCGCAAACGGGTTGTACTAGAACCCGGAGATTGGGTTTGGGTCCATTTGAGGAAAGAACGATTTCCTACAAAAAGGAAGACTAAGTTGGACCCAAGGGGCGATGGGCCTTTCCAAGTACTCGAGCGGATCAACGATAATGCCTATAAAATTGATCTACCTGGTGATACAATGTAAGTTCTACTTTTAATGTGGCTGACTTGTCACCATTTGATTTTTTAGATTCGAGGACGAATCTTTTTGAGGAAGGGGGGAATGATACGAGTCATAAAGGCCCAATCCAAGTTCAAGAACGTGATGGGCTCAAATTTCCACAAGGCCCAATAACAAGATCAAAGGCCCGACAAATGCGGTCCAAACTAAATGGGACCATTCAAGAGCTTGTTAGCAAGGCCTTAGATGCATACACGAGAGAACAAGAAAATCAAGATTCACTTTCTTGTTTTCAAGAAAATCAAGAAATCGAATCTTGGCCCAATTTTGCTGTTCGAAGAGATTTCAAGAATCAAGAAAATCAAGATTTCAAATCTTGGAAATCTTGGTCCAAGAAACCAAATCTTGCTGTGACAGCCCAAAACTGACCCTAGTCGGGAAGTGGTTTCGGGACTGCTAAACCGAGTCTTATAAATGATTAAAAGTTATATTCTGTGTTTATGATGTGAGTAAATGCATGTGTGAAAGTCTCATGCATTAATTTGATCATCTTTATGTGAATTTTTTTTATTGGACTTATATGAAACTTTGTTGGAAAGTGAGAGGCTAATTTACAATGGTCTAATAGTACATGCATTGAAAGGAGTGGTTTTGCATGTCAATTTACCCAAGTTAAATAGGGTGGCCGGCCATGTTATGGATTAAATAATATTATAACTATTTTATGCTAATAGTTTATGTTACAAAATGAAATAATGAATAAGGTTAATAAAATACAAGTTAGTGGGAGGAGAAACCAAAGTTAGCCTATGTTTTCTCCTCCATTGCCGTAACTAGAGAAAGAAGAGGAAGAAAAGCCTTTGGGGAAGAAAATTCGGCTAAGGGGGATACCTAAAGTAAGGTAAGTTCAATGTCATTCTTGGAAAACTTATGCACCATTTGGATGATTAGTTTAACTTCTACCTATTTTATGGTTTGAAGATAGGTTTTGTATGAGTTAAGTTTCGGTTAAGGTGGATTGATTAATTGGGTTTTATAAGGAAATTATGCCATAGCCGAATGTGTCTTGAAGAAGATGTTATATGTGCTTATTATAAGTATATGTATATTCGGCTAATGAGTTTGAAATGAAGTTTCGATAGGTTGTGGGTTGAGTGGCCGAGTGAACTATAGGCTTTGCAAGGATGGAACAATGGGAGAGTGACTAGAATGGGGTAAAGATTTTTGGATGAGTGGCTTAGAGGAGCCTAGTACATTCGGTCAAAGATTGAGCCTATTTAGAATGTAAATTTCTTCCTCTATGATTAGGTTCCTTGCATGTTAATTGGTTCTTGTTAGGACCAAAGGATCGATCAATAGGCATTAAAAGGCTAAATGTGTGAATTTAAGGTATAAGAACCTATAGGTAATTACCTAGGTAATGTTGGAAATTAATGTAGTGTATTCGGCCATGTAGAGTATATCCTAGAGATATTATGTTTAATTCTCTATAATCGGCTAAATGAGTGATAATGGGTTATAATGTTGAATGGAATTATATGTATAAGTGGTTAGTAAAGTGATTAAACTACCGAATTTAATTAGTAAATGTGTTCTAAGCTTGATGAATTTTGAGATGCGATTGGGAGTAAATTTGTCATGAGCATACTTTGTTAATAATAAATATGATAAATGTATATATATATAGCTGAATGTGATATGTGTGAATTATATGTTAAATCAAGACTTGGTAAGCTAGCTATTAAGGTGAAATGCTAATGTTAGTATTTGATTTGGTGATAATCTGTTTGGGGACAGCAGCAGTAAGGTGATTTTGGAAAATCGCCATAAATTATAGGAGTTGAATTAGAAGCTGAGTGAATTATGTCATTAAAGCTTGAAGAGTCTATTTTCTTACAAAAGAAACTATAAAAACAAAAGAGTTACCGATCTTGAGATATTTGAAGCATTGTGGGGCTGAGTCATAATGACTGCTGGATTCCCTGTTCTGTTTTTAGAAAATCATTATAAATTGTACAAAAATGATTATAAGATAAAATTTATATGCTTAGACTCCTTAATGAGTCTAGTTTCTAATGAGATCAAATACAACACATTTTGAATTCTGTAAAGTGAGAAATTGGATTCGTAGTGAAGAGTGGTCAGAATAGTCAAACAGTGAACAGGGGAAACTTTAAGAAAAATCTGGTATTGATTGGCCAAGCCTAAAATTCTGAAAATTTTATGGATGGAAGATATACGAGTCTATATTCAGGGAAAATTAACGGCAAGTGATTTGGAGTTTAGTAGCTCCAGTTATAAGTAATTTAGTAACTACTGCTCAGGAAAACAGCTCGTAGTGAATATGTGATTTTGTTGTAAACATTAATGAAAGTTTGCCGATGAATTATTTATTGATTAATATAAAGCTTGCTATAATCTATGTGTGTGAAAGTCGGATCAATATATATAATATTATTCTGAAAGTAATACTTGAATAGTCGATTAATGACTATTTTAAATTTTGTTGAACTTAAGCTCAAGAGCAAAGGGGAACTAGATCCGATAAAGGGAAGGAAAAAGTAATTGAATAGCCGTTGAAGTCGTTCGACGACATTTGAGGTAAGTCTTCGAGTAATGACCCTACTTGAATTATATTGAAATGAATAGTCATACTATGACGGATAGTCGAATGTGCTTAGAGACTATGTTATAAAGCCAATTGGAATTATGCTCTTTGTGTGCGGCTACTGAGCCGAAATTTGAAAGGTTTAATAAATGTTTTGTGTTTGAGCCTTAGTAACGAAGAAATGATATGGATGTGTTATGATTATTGACATATGTGTGCATGAACATTGGAATATATCCGGGCTAAGACCCGAAGGCAATTATGCGAGTTGATATATCCGGGCTAAGACCCGAAGGCAATTATGCGAGTTGATATATCCGGGCTATGACCCGAAGGCAATTATGCGAGTTGACATATCCGGGCTAAGACCCGAAGGCAATTATGCGAGTTGATATATCCGGGTTATGACCCGAAGGCAATTATGCGAGTTGACATATCCGGGCTAAGACCCGAAGGCAATTATGCGAGTTGATATATCCGGGCTAAGACCCGAAGGCAATTATGCGAGTTGATATATCCGGGCTATGACCCGAAGGCAATTATGCGGGATGATATATCCGGGCTAAGACCCGAAGGCAATTACGCGAGTTCATATGTCCGGGTTAAGACCCGAAGGCAAATATGTTTGCGGCTGTATTCGGTTAAATACCGAAGAAACTTGGGTTTGAATGTGAGCGTTTTGTGCTGTAACTAATTTAATAAATATGCTCGACCAACCCGAACGATACGGTATGTTTGCATGTGCATTGGAAAAGTCGATTCATTTTAAATAGTATTCGTGTGATCGGCTAACGAATTTTCGGCTTTTAGAAAGGTTGATATCTTGTGTATATATGTTGATGAAGTATGATTATGAAAATGTGTGTTATTAAAGTGACTTAGTTAGCTATGTGAATGTAATACTGTAGTTAAAGCCGATTTCATTACTTGAGACTTACTAAGCTTAAAATGCTTACCCGGTTGCTTTGGCTCTCTGTTTTATAGATTTTGTTCGTTAGCTATCGGATTCGGGATCAGCGAAGTCGAAGTCATCTACACTATCAAGCTCTTTTGGTACTCTTTTAGTTGAACTCTGGATATGGCATGTATAGGACTACCCCCTGTTGTTTAAGTTCTTTTGTGATGTATGTGTGTAAAGCCATGCGAAAATGGCTTGTAGATGTGGAGTATGGCATTAGACCATTTGTGTTTATGTATGTATATATATGGTTTCACGATGTGACTATGGATTGAAATGGAAGTGTTGGGCTAATGATCAGCCATTGGAATGGCTAAATATGATCATATGTGGACCTATGTATGGCAAAACCCTAGTTGGTCCATGGTAACCACAAAATAGGTAAAGTTTATCTTGAAAACAGATTTTGACAGCAACAGTGGTGTAGAATTGAAAAATCACATAAATTCGTAGGAGTGGAATTAAATAGTGAATAAATTATGTAATCGAACCTTGATGAATCTACTTTCATATGGAAGTAACGAAACAATTATAGGAACAGTACAGGAAGAGATATTCGGGTTCTTGTGGAACAGGGCCAGAACAGTTTCTGGATTCACTGTTCCGTCTTTGGAAATTCACTATAAATTGACCAGCGATAATTAGGGGTCATACCATATATGTATGGATTCCTCTCTGAGTCTAGTTTCCATAGAAACAAACGGCATTAGTATTGAAGCCCTGTGCAGAGAGATATCCCAGTCGTAATGGGAAAAGGTCAGTGTAGTCGACCCCTGTAACATGAGAGACTTTGACTAATAAACTGTACTAATTGGCCCGACCAAAAATTCTAGAAAAAAATATATAGGTGAGGACATGAGTCTAGTTTCAGGAAAAAATCACAAAACTGATTTTCGAGTTGTGAAACTCGAGATATGATTTTTGAAGCGACTAGTACTCAGACTGGGCAGTGTCTGGAAAAATTTTTTTAAAAGTCTGTCAACACCTCGTATTCGACTCCGGTGACGGTCTCGGGTTGGGGTGTTACACTTGCAGCCAAAACGCATTGGATCTCCATTACGAGCGTCAACGACCCAATTTTGGTAGGAGATGGATCACGAGCCCAAATTCTTGAAGGCGAGGCCCAATAACCAAAATCCAGCCCAATCAAGAAATTTCTTCATACTTAGTTGAAAATCAGGCCAAAATGTCAAAGGGCCCAATTTGTAAACATCTTACTTGTTTAATTTAATTTTTTAATCTTTAGGAGCAATTACATGTAAAATTCAGCCCAAAACAGCCCATATAAGTGCATGGCCGAATTTACCTTGTTATTTTATTAATTAGGTTTAATTTTTTATTAGTTACTTGTGAGATTAGGATTTGTTGGAGGTCTATATAAGCATTGGCCAGCCACCCTTTGTAAAAAAATCTTATTATTATTTTTTCTATCAAATTTCAGATTTGTTGAGTGCAGAATTTTCTTTGGGGTTTTCTCCAAGAATTCTCTCTTGAGTTTTCTTTAGAAGTTGTTTTAACAATCTTTTGATTGTGGGAGCCATCTTCAACCTTCTTCTTGCCATCGATATTCTTTGGAGGGGAGATTAGAGCCGTTTGAAGGAATTTGTGAATTCTTTCGGGAATTCAAGGGTTCTTAGGACTTTTCTTTATTTCTTGCTGTTTCGATTTGTTTCTTTATTCCTACTTGTGCCGATTCATTATCTAATCCTTTTTTGCTGTTCTTGCTTGTGTTTCAGCTTTGTTTAACTCCAAGATCCTTCCATTTAATCGGTCTACTTTTGGGCAGTAAAGTTTCGAACCAAAATCCCTAAATCCTAGGGTTCTTGTCGATTAATACATTCTGATTTTGGGGAAATCAAGTTGCTGGAATTTGGGGTTTTTATTGTCGGTTTGTTCTTGGGCAGACTCGGCTTGTGGGATTTCACTATTGGAGTTCGACTTCATCTTCTTGAACTCCGAATTCATTTATTCATTCGTTCCTTGTTCCTTGCTGCTCATTTAATTGAATTTGGGGATTTAATTTCAGATCTGATTAGTTTAATCTTGTTCTTTGTGTTAATTTTCAGATCTGTTCATTTAGAGCTTTCGTAGGAGTTTCTCATGACTTGGCAACTCGATCTTGGTCTGCGCGCAACCCTATATCACATTCATTCAAACAAAATTTACGATGCTTGCTTTCTTTCATGGATGATTCATAATAGCAAACTCCAGGATTAAAGACATGATTTTGACTACTCGATCTAAATGGCAAAAAGAGTCCTTTTATCTCCAACAATTTACACAAATTAAACAACGAGGGTGTTAACATACTCAAATTCAAACAAGCAAACCCTTTAAATTTCATTCGAAAAGATTTACAAAAACATGGAAATTTCACACCAAAAATTAGATAATCCACATGATCAACACAACCAAGCAGATGATATGTCAACTTTTGATCACACAATTCCAGATTTTGTTGGTGCTGATTTATTCGCTCTTCATCAAAAATCTTGCCAATGGCGTATTCATCACTACATTTCCATTCCTTTTCAACTGATCAGTGAGAATGAACATTTTATATGGACTTTCATCTTGCGGATCCAAAACATGTATTCCATTGCAAGTTAAAGATAAACAACTAATATCATCAAGAAAATAATATTTTTCAAAAGCAAGAATCTTTTTATCATCAGACAAAACAAATGGGTCATCATCAATCAAAGAATGACAAATAGCCACGTCAAAGTTTAGATTCTTTCTAAAGACCAAATCATCAACAATGTGTCCATCAATAATCGAGTAGGGCAGAAGTGCTTTAAAATTTTTAACATTCATACCTTGCTTACCTTTTGGCATAGGCGAACTAGGATCGTTGAGAACATTACCTTTTTTAGCCAAAGTGAACCTTCTCTCCTTCGAGAGGCATTGGAGTTGAAAATTATCGTCACTTGGCCTTCCGGAGACCTGAAAAGAGGAAACAAAATAAGACAAATTCTCATGTGGTTTAGTAAACAAATTCCTCACTTTTTCTTGCTCTTTTGCCTCCTTTTCTCTCGTTTGTTTTTCTAACTCATTGTCTTTTCTTTCTTTTTCAATTTTCTCTTTTTCCTCACACTTTTGTTCAATCTCAATTTCTTTTTGATTTCTTTCTCTTTTTCACATCCTTTTTCAATCTCAATTTCTTTTTCCATGACACTCGTTTCTTTTACACTCTCGTTTCTTTCTTCAATCTCACTCTCTTTTTCAATTTCTTGTTCATTTTCTTTCATTTCTTTTTTTCGTCTCTCGATTTCATTCCATATATGCTCATTTCCTCTCATCAACATTTCTTGTCTTTCCTTTCTTCTTATTTCTTTTTCTTTTTGCCTCGCTCTTTCATTATAGGATGGAGATGTTACAAATGAATCAGCACAAAATGACTCTCGTTGGGTATAATTGGAACGACTTTCATACAAAAAATGATCACCTCTTCGAGATTGATTCTTGGCGGACGAATACCTTGGTGCATAAGAATGACTACTTGTGATTTCTCGTTCGTCACCTTGAAACTCAAAACTTGCTTTGCTTCGCCTTGAGTTCCTCATTGAATAGGATTCATGGTATGAATCTCTTCTCGAATAATCATGGGATGTGTGGTTTCGTGATGATCTTGTCTTCGTCTCTTGACCCGGTGAGTTTGGCTTCCATCGGGCTCTTTCCTCCACTCGATCCAATCGATCATGCAACTTATCAAATTTTGATTTCACCATTCTACGCATCTCTTGCATCAAATATTGGAATTCTAATTCGGAAAATGTTTCTCGAGACATGATTAAGTAATGAAAAAGAAAATGTTAAAAAAATAAATAAAGAAAATAAATACCTTACCACAAACCTCACAAATTCGCTCAAAAAGAAAAATTCACTCACTCTCGAGTTTGAACTCTCTTTTAGGCTTTTGCTCGCTCTACTGTACTTACCACTCGTGCCTTTTACCACTCGACCTCATCTCACAAATTCGTAATTCGTCTCGGTAGACTTAATTTGCTGCTTGAGGGTCAGTTTCAAAATGGGTTACAAGGGATAACGTCGGGTGTAGGGTAGGCTAAATAAAGAAAAAAATTGGTTTAAAGTGTGGCGTTGGGATGTGATACAGCCACGCCTCAAGTCCAACCTAGCTCGAGCAATGAGCCTTTAGAGCTGCCTCAAGGTCCAATCACCCGATCACGAGCTAAACAATTCAAGGAGGCTGTTTCGGCCTTAGTAGATCAAGTTTGGGGCGAGACTTTGGTTGGACGCATTGATGAAGCTTGGACAAACTCGATGAGCCTTCCTTGCACTTTGTTACGAGCTGAATTAAGCTCCACTTCAGCTCATTAAATTCGAACCAGCTCAAAATTAGCTCAAAATAACTTAGTCAATAATATAGTAGCTGAAATAATTAATTGAGTTAGTTAAATTAGTTATTTACAAGCTTAATTAATTTTCGTTATTAAATTGGTCTTAAATCTGGTCAAACTTAATTATGCATGATATTTTAGTTATTATGACATGTTATTAATTTTGTCTTAATTTATACAGCTTATAAATATGTTTTTAAGCCTGTTTTTAATATGTTAACTTTATTACTTGTTTTAATTATGTCCTAAGGCTGCCGAATTTAATGTGCAGCATTTTAGTGTTAATTTAATGTGTCTAAACATGAATCTGAATTCTTTGATGAATGTTGCTGCAGGTACATCATCCATGAACGTTTTTGGAGCATGAAAGGTATTAAAAGAGGGTACATGAAGGGGACGACACATGCATGAATGGGAGAATGAAGTTGGCTGCTGTTTGAAGTCTCCTAAGTGACCATTCAGCCGAATTTATTGCTTACACACTGTTGAATACATCATGGCTGTTCAGATCAAGGTGTTCACATTCAAAGACTCTTCAAAACTTGGTTTTCACACTCAAAGTGACTACTCAACATCTTCTTATTTGCTGGTAATTTTTCAGCAATAGTTGCCAATTAAATAAGCTCCTTTAAGCACATCAACCGAATGTAGTTGCTGCCATTTACTCCCTCAAGCTCCAAGTTCAATTGTCCATCTAGAAGGTGACCATTGGAGCTCCAAGTTCAGCCGAATTTAGCTAGCCCATTTAAGTAATTCATTTGCTTAATTTTTAAGGAATTTAAGTGACCATTAGGCTAGCCTAGTGGATTATTATAAATAGCTGAATTTTCACTTTGTAAGGGACTTTTTGACATTTTAATTAGCGAATTGCTGCCAAATTTGTGAGGCATTTTCTCTCAAATTTCGTTTGAGACCCGTAGACTTATCTAAGCTTTTAGTGGCGTCTTTCCGAGTCTTTTCCTAACTTATCACTCCTTAAACCCGAGTGTGGCGTTAACCTTTGATACATTTGGTTTATACTTTCGTAAGTATCGGGTCAAGGTCCTTTTCAACCATTTCCAATTCATTTAGGTCCTATAAGTTTCGGGTCGACACTTTTCTTTAGTGTTGGTTCATTCTTGACCTCTTTGAACCATTACCAATTCGTACCAAATACCATACCATTTCATACCAATTCCATACCATTTCGTACCAATTCCCAAATACCAAAACGTACCAAAACCAAATACCATTTCATACCTTTTCGACTTAAACCAAATCCACATCCAACTTTGCACGAACTTATCTTACTTCTTTGAACACAAATATATTCTAACTCCTTCTCGTCTATTCTACTTCTTCGTTTACGATCGGGAACTAAACGACTCGGACTCAACTACTAAACCGAGATCGTATCAGGATGGGTAAATAATGGTAGGAAAGGAAACTTGATGATCGGAGTAATAAGAGATGAAAATAAAACTCGCAAGACTTTTCACTTTTTTTTCTTTTTTTCTCATTTTTTTGTCACTTCTTTTTTTTTCTTTTTTTTTTGAATTTTTTTTCCGAATTTCTTCTCTTTTTTTGTTAATCCAATACAATAGCAAGCTAAATACAAGGAAGAAAAAAATTTTAATTACAACTCAAATTTTTTTTTGATTGATTTTTTTTTTACGTTACGAACTTACTTCGAGCTTGATACAAATATCGGTGCTCCTTGTTTTTGATACGACCCGCCCCTGGGAACGGCCATTGCATCAGCCTACAAGCGAGGCTCGTCGTGTTTGCAAGCTGGACGTAGCTCAATCTTATTTTGTGGAGCTTCATTTAGCTCGTTTCCAGCTCCTTTCAAGCTCAATGAGCTCGAACTAGCTCAATTTCATTAAGACCTTATTATAGTAGCTGAAATAATTATTTGAGTCATTTAATTAGTTTATTACAGCTCAATTAATATTTATTATTTATTTGGTTTAAAATCTTGTTGGATTTAATTATGCATGATTAATTGTGTTTTTCTTATATGTTATTAAGTCAAATTAAATTCCTACAGCTTATAAATAAGTCTTAATACAGGTTTTAATGTGTCTTGTCCAAACTGAATTAATTAGACTTAGTTTAATTAATTGAGTTTTGTTTTAATTATTTGGATTAATGTTGTCTAAATTTCGTTTTTAATATGATTTAGCTGAATAATGATCAACTAAATTCATTTGTTCATGTTGTGTAGGTTGGCCGAATGTGGGTGGAAGCATTTAAGCTAGGTGCATGCATCATAGGTTCAATGAATGTGGCGTTACATGCATAAGGAATGTTCAGCTGATTTTAAATGATTCAAGAACCAGCATAATGCCGTTCACACATGAAGTTCACACTCTTGGCTTTTCGGTTTGGAATGTTCACACACAAAGACTCTTTGAAACTGAGTGTTCACACTTCATTTGGCCATTCAAATCCCTTTTAATGGCTGGTCACTTTTCAGCAAAATATACAACTTAAATGAGTTCATTTATGTACATTGGCCGAATTTAACTTCTTCATGCACCATTCAAAGTGACCAAGGTTCAATGGGAGTTCTAGAAGCTTGTCAAGTTCAGCCGAATCTAGCTAGCACATTCAAGTGGTTCATTTGCTTACTCCTTAAGGATTGAAAGAGACCATTCGGCTAACTTAGGAGATTATTATAAATAGCTGAATTTTTTTACTTTGTAAAGGGACTTTTGACATTTTAATTAGCGAATTGCTGCCAAATTTGTGAGGCATTTTCTCTCAAATTTCGTTCGAGGCCCGTAAGACTTATCTAAGCTTTTAGTGGCGTCTTTCTGAGTCTTTTCTGAACTTATCACTCCTTAACCCGAGTGTGGCGTTCACCTTTGATACCTTTGGTTCATACTTTCCTAAGTATCGGGTCAAGGTTCTTTTTAACCATTTCCAATTCATTTAGGTCTTATAAGTTTCGGGTCGACACTTTTCTTTAGTGTTGGTTCATTCTTGACCTCTTTGAACCGTTACCAATTCGTACCAAATACCATACCATTTCATACCAATTCCATACCATTTCGTACCAATTCCCAAATACCAAAACGTACCAAAACCAAATACCATTTCTTAATTATCCTAAACCGAACTCTTCCATTCTATTCATACCATTTCGACTTAAACCAAATCCACATCCAACTTTGCACGAACTTATCTTACTTCTTTGTACACAAATATATTCTAACTCCTTCTCGTCTAATCTACTTCTTCGTTTACGATCGGGAATCAAACGACTCAGACTCAACTACTAAACTGAGATCGTATCATTTGGTATCAGAGCTGGTAAAAACAAGAAGTACGAGCACTCGAAGTCAATTTGAAATAGGTACGTAAAAAAAAGGAGTTCGAAAAAAAAGAAAAAAAATTGAAAAAAAAATTAAAAAAATTGCATACGGTTTAGGTGCGGACGAAAAGAACGTGAAAGATCCGTAAAAAAATAAAAAAAATTCTGGAGACACTTCAATAGAAATTTTTCCAAAATCTCATTCTACACTCTTTTATATCCCCCGTAGTGAAATTTCACGCAATTAAAAAAAAATCGATATAAAAAAAAAGTGTTTCGAGTTTGTAAGTTTGGCATTCTCTTCTATTCATCTTCTAAGCCACACTTAGCCTAAAGCTTTTCTTGTTTCTTTTAGCCTACCCGTAACCTAACATCAATCCCTTGTAAAGCCATTTGAAGCCGACCCATTGAACTACGATAAGGTCACGACGAGTCGCTTATGAAATCACGAGAGGAAATTGAGTGGAAAAAGGCACGAGTGTTGAGAGAGCATTAGAGAGAAGAAAAAGCCATTAAAGAGTGTAAACACGAGTGGAGTACCGAATTATTTTCTTTTTGAGTGACTTGTGAGTTTTTTTGTTGTAAGGTTATAATTTCATATATCAAGAAGCCTTACAATAAACATGGCAGAAAGGCAACCTGTTCGAAATGTGCCGGACTTGAATTTGCAAGCATTGCTACGCGAGGTGGAACGATTGTTCGATCAAAAGTTAGAACCGATTCAAGATAGACTTGATCGTGTGGAAGGAAGAGCCCAACGAAGGAGAACTCCCTTAAGCCCTCCGAGAAATCGAGGACGGCAATCTGATTTAGATGATGAATCTTCTGAGTCGATTGAACACGAAAGTGATCAAGGGTCCAATGCGAATGTTCAACGAAGAGGCCAACGCAACCGAGGCCAACAAAATCGAGGGAGGTTCGATGATGACTTGAAAAGCATTAAGTTGTCAATCTCTTCATTCCAAGGCCGATCGGATCCCGAAGCTTATCTCGAGTGGGAGAAAAAGATCGAGCTTATATTTGAATGCCATAACTATTCTGAGGCCAAGAAAGTTAAGTTGGCTGCTATCGAATTTTCGGACTACGCAATGGTGTGGTGGGACCAACTTACAACTAGCCGAAGGCGAAATGGCGAGCGTCCTATCCAAACATGGTCCGAGATGAAGGCTGTAATGCGACGACGTTTCATCCCTTCGTACTATGATGTGATCTCAATCGCATCATGTTGTGGCACCACTCGTTGCTATCATGATTGGCCTAAACACGAGGGCCCCAAGTGCAAGATGAAGCTCAATCTCAGCTCAACAAGCTCAATCTTAGCTTTTCCCAGCTCGATTTAGCTCACATGAGCTTAATTTAGCTTACTTTAGCTCGTTTGAGCTTGGCTTAAGTTTATTTCAACTCATTTATTTTAATGTCTGAATAAATTAAGTAATTTATTAATTTAGCTTAATTACTACAGCTCATAATTATGTTTTGACTTATTACATGTTTTAAATGTGTCTTGGCCGAATTTAATATGTCTTGTTAAAACTTTATTAAATTTGTCTAATTTAATTTATGTTTAATTAGTGTGTCTAAATTATATTAATGTTTGTTCAGCTGAATTTTATGTGATTTAATTTTGGTTCATGTGTTTTTGTAGGTGAGCTGAATTTGGAGAGTAATTAAACAAGGTTCATGCATGATAGGTTCAATGTATGGGAGTGTGCATGCACAATTGAGGTTCAATGGATGGCATTTAAAGGAGCACATGCATTTGGGACGTTCATGCAAGAGGGAGTTGCTGAAAGTTCATGTATTTGAAGATTCATGGATCATATTTATGGGGGGAAAATACATGGGACGTTTCATGCATGATTCATGCATTTTCAAGATGACCATTCAAGTATTTTAGGCACATTAATGCCTCATTCAGCCAAGGGAGATGTAGGATCATTAAAGAGCTGCACATTCATGGAATTATGGAGATTCTTCAAGGCTAAGGATGCATGAATGCATCAAGTGAAGCATCATGATGGTTCGGCCAATTCATGTACCATCTTCAAGCATGAACTGGATTTTAATGCTATTTGTGTGAACATGTTAAATACATGTGTGAACAGAATTTAAGTTAGTGTGAACAACATAGATGCCGAATATCAATAGGCATTTTAGGCTTATAAATAGCTTACTTGTTTATTGTAAAAGGTTACAGAATTTGATTATTGAAAACTTGATTGTGAGGTTTCCTCCTATCCTATTTCGTACGAGTCTCGTTCTGACTTATCTAGCTCGCTAGTGGCGTCAACCCGACTTCTTGAACTTATCACCATCCTGGTGTGGCGTTCATCCACCTTTTTATACCTTTGGTTCCTACATCTCTATAGGTAACGGGTCAAGGTCCATCTTCGACAATCCATTTAATCCACCTTGAGCAATATAAGTCTCGGGGCAATACTTCATATAGTATTGAATCGTTCTTCGCTTGAGTTCTATTTTTCCATTCCATTTTAACTATTAAATTATAAACAATATTTCTTTATTTCACCGAGCCTATCAAACATCTATCCAAACCATCTTTTGAACCCATTTTCTCAACTTCTGCTATAAAAAATCATCTAACTCCATCTATCTACAAATTCGAACAAACTTCTCGTCGACGATCGGGCAATCAAGTGAATCGACTCAATCAACCGAGCCGGATCACATCATTTGGTATCAGAGCTACTAAAACGAGGAGTACCGATGTTTGTATCAGGCTGCAAGTAGGTTCGAAACGTGAAAAAAAAATCAAAAAAAAAATTTGAGTTGTAATTTAATTTTTTTCCCCTTATATTTAGCTTACTATTGTATTGGAGTAACAAAAAAATCAAAAAAAAATTCGAAAAAAATTTGATTGAAAAAAAATTCAAAAAAAAGTGAAAAAAAATCGAGCAAAAAAAAAGAAAAGAAAAAAAAGGTGAGCAAAAAAAATCAAGTTTAAAAAAAAAGTGAAAAGTCTTGCGAGTTTTTATTTTCTTCTCTTATTTACTCCGATCATCAAGTTTCCCTTCCTACCATTATTTACCATCCAAACGCCACATTTTAAACCAATTTTCTTCTTTATTCAGCCTACCCTACACCTGACATTATTCCTTGTAACCCATTTTGAAACCGACCCTCAAGCAGCAAATTAAGTCTATCGAGACGAATTACGAATTTGTGAGACGAGGTCGAGTGGTAAAAGGCAAGAGAGCGTGAGTTCATTCGAAAAAAAAGCCTAAAAGAGAGTTCAAACACGAGTGAGTGAATTTTTCTTTTTGAGCGAACTTGAGAGATTTGTGGTGAGAATTATTTTTCTTTCTAATTTAACTTTTGTTTTCTAATATTTTGTTGAAGCATGTCTGAAGAATTTTCTGAATTTGAATTCCAAATGTGGAGACAAGAAATGCAAAGGATAATGCAATCTGAATTTCGACAATTCGACAAAGATAAAGAAGATTTGACACCTACTATCGTTGAATCAAGATTAGTGCAATCCTTCAAAGATTGGAAAATGAACCACAATGTGAAGATATATTTCACACGCGTTGCCGTGTCCACGATAAAGTTTGTTGCCTCATTATTGATGGTGGAAGTAGGTCAAACATGGCTAGTATTCGAACGGTAAAAAAACTTGGCTTGGCCACTACCAAGCATCCACGACCCTATCAACTGCAAGGACTTGGTGTTGAAGGCAAATTTGAAGTTACTTAACAAGTGCGTGTTGCATTTTCCATCGGAAGATACCAAGACGAAGTCCTTTGTGATGTTGTGCCTATTCAAGTTTGCCATTTGTTGCTAGGAGAACCATGGCAATCGGATCGCAAGGTCATTCACGATGAACGTACCAATAGGTATTCCTTCAAGCATCAAGGAAGGAAAATCACTTTAGCACTGCTCACACCGGAACAAGTGCAAGAAGACCAATTCAAAATGAAGCAATCCATTGAGCGAGAAAAGGAGAAAGAGATTGAAAAAGAAATTGAAAGAAAACAAAAAGAAAACGAAAAAGAAAAAGAAATTGCAAAAGAAAAAGAAATCGAAAAAGTGAGAGAAAAAGAAAATGAAGAAAAGAAAATTGAAAAAGAAAAAGCGAAAAAAGAAATTGAAAGAGAGCTTGAAAAGAAATCAAGTGAAAAAGAAAGAGAGTCTATAAAAGAAACGAGTGAAGTGAGTAATCACGAAAAAGAGAGGAATTCTTTTGCTAACCCCCTTTCGAAATTACCTTGTGATTTTTCTTTGTTTCAGGTTTGCAAGATTCCATCCACGGATTGGTTCTAACTTCATTACCTTTCTACCGAGAGACGTTTTCAATTGATTGAAAGAGGTAAGTTGGAAGATAAAAATGATTGTCACATTTCCAATGGTAAGCAAGGTAAGGGTTCCTTGTTGAGCGAGTTTCAACTCATTTACTCACATGTTTATGACAAGATTGCTGAAAATTGTTTTTGCGAAAGGGTTTTCCCCATTGAATTGGTTAATTTTCGTTCATGTATTATTTATGATTTTGTTTCGACTAGTGCTTTGAAAAGTTTTTTCTATGATAAGTTTGTTGTTGGCAATTTTATTGAAGGCGTTCGATTAGATCAGCATGAACAAAGTGTGATAGTGTGCGATAAAGATTATTCACATACAAAGTTCGATTTGTTTGATTATCATATTCTGAATGATGGTGATTACACCTTCCATAGTGGTAAGAAGTGTTTTCCTATTGATGAGTATGGTATTGGCAAGAATTTTACTGAAGTACGAATAAATCCGCACAAACAAATTTTGAACTCTTGTGATAAAAAGTTGGCATGTGAAACGCCTAGTCTACTTGTGTGTGGTGATAATTTGAATTTTCTATTTTTTTTAAATTCCCCATGTCTGAACAAGTCTATTCGAATGAGATTTACGATGTATGAATGTTTGAACATATGCATGCTCAAATTCTTTTTGTTCCACTTGTGTGAATTGTTGGTAATTAAGAAATTCGCACTGCATTTTGGAACGAGTGAACAATATCGTGTGTTCAACCCTGGAGTTTGCTATTCTAGTTCATCTTTGAGAGAAGGCAAGCATTGTAAATTTTGTTTGAATGACCAAGTAAACAATCGTTGCTTGTATGATGCTTTGTCACTAAGTTTGAAAATGAGACGCGTGAATCTTGTTGGCTTGTTAAGACAAAATCAAATTTTTGATTGTGGAGAATGTTGTTTATTTTTGTTTAACAGAATCGAGACATATGAATGGTTAAAGGCATTCTTGTTTAATTTTCTTTTGATCCGAATATGTGATAAGACGATGGCATGTAAAATGGTTAGTGCATTTGAATTTGAAGATGGTGTCTCAAATCTGCCTTGCTATATAAATTCTGCATGTTTAAGTAAGATTGATCGAGTGGAACTTAGATTACATGATCATTTGGAGGACTCCTTGATAAATTTTGATTATAAATTTGATTTGATTCTGATGCATCCTTTATTACCAAGTATGGAAAACCATTGTGAACAGGTAAGATCCTCTTCTACATTTGATCCCGGCATTGGATTATGCATTCTAATTTTGAATAAGATTCTGAAAAGATCGTTTGAGTTTATAAATTTTAGTGTCACTAATTCGTTCTATTTCTATGTAGGTGACACTTTGGAATGGTTTCCTCCTAAAGAGGGAGGGCATGGAACTAAATCATTTTCTTTTCAAACCATTTGTGGTTCCTGGAGTTTTAAAAACAATACTTTTCGAGTCATGAACAAAAGGGCTTGTGATCTCGAAAAATTTTTTGCGAGCAAGTGGCCCGATTTGAGGACAAATCGTCTTCAAGAGGGAGGGTATGATGTGATCTCAATCGCATCATGTTGTGGCACCACTCGTTGCTATCATGATTGGCCTAAACACGAGGGCCCCAAGTGCAAGATGAAGCTCAATCTCAGCTCAACAAGCTCAATCTTAGTTTTTCCCAGCTCGATTTAGCTCACATGAGCTTAATTTAGCTTACTTTAGCTCGTTTGAGCTTGGCTTAAGTTTATTTCAACTCATTTATTTTAATGTCTGAATAAATTAAGTAATTTATTAATTTAGCTTAAATTACTACAGCTCATAATTATGTTTTGACTTATTACATGTTTTAAATGTGTCTTGGCCGAATTTAATATGTCTTGTTAAGACTTTATTAAATTTGTCTAATTTAATTTATGTTTAATTAGTGTGTCTAAATTATATTAATGTTTGTTCAGCTGAATTTTATGTGATTTAATTTTGGTTCATGTGTTTTTGTAGGTGAGCTGAATTTGGAGAGTAATTAAACAAGGTTCATGCATGATAGGTTCAATGTATGGGAGTGTGCATGCACAATTGAGGTTCAATGGATGGCATTTAAAGGAGCACATGCATTTGGGACGTTCATGCAAGAGGGAGTTGCTGAAAGTTCATGTATTTGAAGATTCATGGTGTGACAGCCCAAAATTGACCCTAGTCGGGAAGTGGTTTCGGGACCGCTAAACCGAGTCACAATAATAATTAGATGTTATATCCTATGTTTATTTCATGTGAAAGTGCATGTGTGAAAATTTCATGCTTTGATTTTGCCAATTGTGAGTGAAATTTTGAAATGTGACTCATGTGAAAATTTTTGCAAATGCTATAGGCTAATTTGTAGTGGCCAAATAACTTATAGTATGAAATAGGTGGATTTGCATGTCAAATTTCCCACCTTAAAACAAGGTGGCCGGCCATGATGGGCATGATGAGCAATTGTGCAATTTTTTTTATGGAAATTATGGCATAAGTATGGCACAAATAAAATATGTTAATTTGTGTCATAAAATGTTGGGATAAAACAAATAAAATAAGGAGTATGGTGAATACAAAAAAAAATGTGTGTGTAGTTGTTTGTCCCCCCCATTGCCGTGAGCTAAAGAAAAGAAAGGAGAGAATTTTTGTTCATCCTTTTCTCATCTTCATACTTGCCGAAACTAGAAAGAAAAACAAAGAAAAAAATTTCTCATCCTTTGGTTCATCCTTGGCCAATAATTTTAAGGAGGAAGGAAGAAGAAAGGTGAAGAGGTTCGGCCATGCATGTAGCTAGGCTAAGGTATGTTCGATGATGTTCCATGAGATGCATGCATGTTTAAGTTGTTAGCTTGAGTTCTACCTAGCCCATGGTCTAAATCTTGCTATGTGATGGAAATGACATTTGACCATGGATGCATCATTCTTGGTTGATGTTTGATGTGGTGGTGATGAGGCAAGAGGATGAGTTAAAATTCGGCCTAGGTGGAGGTTGTGTTAATGCCATTGCATGCTAAATATGAAGCTTGTTAATGATGCATGTGATGATGACTTGATGATTCTTGAACCTCCTTTTTAGCATTTTTGTGTGAGCACATATGTGCATTGGTTGCTAAATGGAGAAGAATCGGCTAGCAAGTTGTGTGCTAAGGCCGAATGTAACTTTGCATGTTAATGAGCAATGCATGTGTTAAATTGATGGAAAGGGGGAGGATGCTTTACTAGTGTGTATATGTGTGTATTAAGTGTTGAAATCGACCCCAAAAATAGACATGCATATTCGGCCAAGGGGGAAAAATTAGCTAATATGTTGTGTTGATGCATGATTTCACATGTATGTGACTTTAATGTCTAATGTATAAATATGGGCTAAGTGCCTTGTGTTCATCTTTTCGATGCCTAAATGATGAAATCAATTTATTTGTTTAATTAAGCTCAAGAGCAAAGGGGAAATAGATCCGATAAAGGGAAGGAAAAAGTGGTCGAATAGTTAGCGGAATCGTTCGACAACACCCGAGGTAAGTTCTTGAGTAAGAGAGCTTAAATTACGATGTGATTAAATCATGTTTTAAGCAAATTAAAATCATGCTCTATGTGTGGCTATTGAGCCGAATGTGCAAGGATGGTATGTGCCTTGTGTTTGAGTTTTGCTAATGAAAAAGAAATACGAATGTGCCATGAATTATTGTTAGATGTGCATGATTAATTGAATGCTGTCCGGGCTAAGTCCCGAAGGCTTTGTGCTAAGTGACTACATCCGGACTAAGATCCGAAGGCATTTGTGCGAGTTATTAATTCCGGGTTAAGTCCCGAAGGCCTTTGTGCGAGATACTAATTCCGGGTTAAGTCCCGAAGGCATTGTATGAGTTACTATAACCGGGCTATGTCCCGAAGGCACTTGAACGAGGAGCTATATCCGGTTAAATTCCGAAGGTACGTGATTTTGGTAATGAATGAGCTTGCTGTAAAATTCCAGCTAATACTCGAAAAACATCCCAATATTGGGATATGTTACGTATGTGTTGAATTTAATCGAGCCCTTACAAATAAATATTCGCTCAGTTGATGAACGAGCTACCGGCCTTCGGCTAAGTTGGTCTTTTGTGTATGTACATAAGGGTTAACGTTGTGAAGTAAGTTTGATATCGGAAAAATTGTGTATTATGAAATATTCCGTTTAGCTAAATGTGTGCTATGCTTTCGTTATGCTGGAATTTCTTGCTCAAAACTTACTAAGCATAAATTGCTTACTTCGTTCCATTGCTCCTCTATTTTATAGATCTTTGGTTCTCCAGCTATCGGACTCGGGATCTTGAAGTTGAAGTCGCCCACACTATCAAAGGCTCTTTTGGGTACTCTTTTGGTTGAATTTTGATATGGCATGTATAGGACGATCCATTGTTGTTTTTCGAGTACTTTATGTGATGTGTAAGTTTTGGATAGCCATGCGAAAATGGCTTATACGTGTTTGAGTATAATGTTATAATCATTTGGTGTGGATATGCTTGACAAGTATTGGCCACGGGGATGGTTAATCACTTTCATAAATTGTGCTATGTATGCAAAAAGGGCTAGTTGAACCATGAAATAGGTAAAGCCTACCTTAAAGGTAGATGCTGACAGCATCAGTGACGTAGATTTGGAAAATCACTAAAAATAGTAGGAATGGAATTAAATAGTGAATAAACTATGTAAACAAACCTTGAAGAATCTACTTTCATAGGAAAGTAACGAAACAATCAGATGGACAGTATGTTAAGAGATATTCAGGTTCTCGTGAGACAGGGCCAGAACGGGTTCTGGATTCCTTGTTCCGACTTTGGAAATTGATTATAAATTAACCAGAGATAATTAGGAGTCATACCATATATGTATAGATTCCTCTCTGAGTCTAGTTTCTATAGAAATAAACGGCATCAGTATTGGAGCCCTGTACAAGGAGATATCCAAGTCGTAATGCGCAAAGGTCAGGGTAGTCGATTCCTGTAACATGGGAGACTTTAACTAATAAACTGTACTAATTGGCCCGATAAAAAATTCTAGAAAAAAATATGTAGATGGGCATATGAGTCTAGTTTCAGGGAAAAATCACGAAACTGATTTTCGAGTTGTGAAGCTCAAGATATGATTTTTAAAGCGACTAGTACACAGATTGGGCAGTGTCTGGAAATTTTTCAAAGTTTGTTAACACCTCGTGTTCGACTCCGGTGTCGGACTCGGGTTCGGGGTGTTACATTTTATTGGTATCAGAGCTACGGTTTAGTCGATTCTAGGACTACCGTAATGTTTTGGGTCTAGCTATACATGCCATTTTATGTGATTACTTGATAGTGTGGTGATTTCTGACAATTGTAAATGTGTTTATTTATAGTAATGGATCCCGATCGTGACCGAGAGGTAGCTGATGATCTTGAGAGTGTAGCGCCTGCTCCCGCACAAGGGACAGTGCCGGCAGACTCTCAACCTAATGCTAGTAATCCAAATGATGAAGCTAGACAAGCATTCTATAGCGTGATGAATGATTGGTTCAACCAATACATTCGAACTAATATGGCTGTTCCACAACCTCCATTCCCGACAAATACTACCCCCGCACCTACAATACCACCGGTAACTGACCAAATAAGGTCAAATAAGCTCCCAGTTGACAGAATCCGAAAACATGGGGCTACTGAATTTAAGGCTATGGATAGCGATGATGCCGAGCAAGCTGAATTTTGGCTGGACAACACTATCCGGGTACTCGATGAGCTATCTTGTACACCCGATGAATGCCTAAAGTGTGCTATCTCCTTACTACGTGATTCTCCCTACTATTGGTGGAGTACTCTGACTTCCGTTGTGCCCCGAGAGCAAGTAACTTGGGAGTTTTTCCAAACTGAGTTTCGGAAAAAGTATATCAGTCAGAGGTTTGTTGATCAAAAACGGAAGGAATTTCTTGAGCTTAAGCAAGGCTCCATGTCGGTTACTGATTACGAGCGAAAATTCGTTAGACTTAGCAAATACGCTCGGGAATGTGTTTCGTCCGAAGCTATTATGTGTAAACGCTTCGAGGATGGGCTGAATGAAGATATAAAAATGTTCGTTGGCGTTCTTGAAATAAGAGAGTTTGTGGTACTTGTTGAACGAGCTTGTAAAGCCGAAGAGCTTAGAAAAGAAAAGCAAAGAGTTGATGAGGGAACTGGAGAGTTTCGTAAAAGATCCTCGGGAAGGTCTCTTCAACAGGCATCGAAGAGATTTCGGGATGATGCGGGCCAGTTTAGAGGCACTTCGGGCTTTTTTTTAGACGAGATCGTGATCGACCCTTGTAGGTACACGAGGCACTTCAGTCGCCAGTGTTGGGAATGAACGTCGAGACAGAACGAAATGCCGATATTGTGGTAAATGGCATTCGGGGAGTTGTAGATTCCCTGACCGCTCCTGTTACAAATGCGGATCAGTTGACCACTTCATTAAAGATTGCCCGAGGTTGTCGGAACAGAATGTAAATCAGAGTGGGAGACCGGGTGCTACCACTGCTCGGGGTAAACCATCTGGAAATGCGAGCAATACTGGTGGTGGTCAGAGAGGATCTAGAGATGATATAACCAGATCTGAAGCTCGTGCGCCTGCTAGAGCTTATGCTATACGTGCCCGCGAGGATGCTTCTTCGCCTGATGTTATTACCGGTACATTCACTCTCTTTGATACTAATGTAATTGCTTTGATTGACCCCGGTTCTACTCATTCTTACATATGTGAAACCTTAGCATCCAGTAAGACTTTACCTATTGAGTCTACTGAGTTCGTAATTCGGGTGTCAAATCCCTTGGGTCGTTACGTGCTTGTCGACAAAGTGTGTAAGAAATGTCCCCTGGAAATTCGAGGTTCCTGTTTTCCGGCGGACTTGATGCTTTTGCCGTTTGATGAATTTGATGTTATCCTTGGTTTGGATTGGTTGACCGCGCATGATGCGGTTGTGAATTGCAAGAGCAAGACTATTGATTTGAGGTGCGCAAATAACGAAGTAATCCGAATTGAGTCTGCGGACTTGGAGGGGATGCCAGCTGTAATATCAGCAATGTTGGCACAGAAATATGTAAGAAAAGGGTGCGAAGCATACCTTGCGTATGTACTTGATGACAAAGAATTAGAAAAGAAACCCGAATCTGTGCCGGTGGCTTGTGAATACCCGGATGTTTTTCCGGAAGAATTACCGGGTTTACCACCTGTTCGGGAGGTAGAGTCTGGTATTGAGCTTGTACCTGGGACTACGCTGATTTCGATAGCTCCGTATCGAATGGCACCAACCGAGTTAAAGGAGTTGAAAGCTCAGTTGCAAGAACTGACGGATAGAGGTTTCGCTCGACCAAGTTTCTCACCTTGGGGTGCACCAGTATTGTTCGTGAAAAAGAAGGACGGAACCATGAGGTTGTGCATTGACTATCGTCAGCTGAATAAAGTGACGATAAAGAACAAATATCCGTTGCCGCGCATCGATGATTTGTTCGACCAACTGAAAGGAGCCTCAGTGTTCTCAAAAATAGATTTGAGATCGGGCTATTATCAGTTGCGAATTCGAGATTCAGATATTCCCAAAACTGCCTTTAGAACGAGATATGGTCACTACAAATTCTTAGTGATGCCGTTTGGGCTCACTAATGCCCCTGCGGTATTTATGGATTTGATGAATCGGATCTTCAGACCGTATTTGGATCGGTTCGTAGTTGTGTTCATTGATGACATTTTGGTCTATTCAAGAGATGAGACCGAACATGCTGAGCATCTGAGGCTAGTGCTGTAAATTTTGCGGGATAAGCAGTTATATGCTAAGTTCAGTAAGTGTGAGTTCTGGTTAAGAGAGGTTAGCTTCTTGGGTCATGTGGTATCCGCGTCAGGTATTCGTGTTGACTCGAACAAAATTTCAGCCATACTTGACTGGAAACCTCCGAGAAATATTACTGAAGTTCGGAGCTTTTTGGGGCTCGCCGGTTATTACCGACGATTTGTGAAAGGTTTCTCGATGATAGCCACACCAATGACGAAGCTACTTCAAAAGGATGTTAAGTTCGAGTGGACGGAGAAATGTCAGAAAAGTTTCGACCAATTGAAAACTCATTTGACTGAAGCTCCAATTTTGGTGCAACCCGAATCAGGTAAAGAGTTTTTCATTTATAGTGACGCATCCCTACTTGGGTTGGGTTGCGTATTGATGCAAGAAGGTCGAGTCGTGGCCTATGCGTCGAGACAATTGAAGCCACACGAGAGGAATTATCCGACCCATGATCTCGAACTAGCTGCCATCGTGTTTGCTTTAAAAATATGGCGACATTATCTGTTTGGTGAGAAGTGCCATGTATTTTCGGATCACAAAAGTCTCAAATATTTGATGACTTAACGAGACTTGAATCTGCGACAAAGACGTTGGCTTGAGTTGTTGAAAGATTACGAGCTTGTCATTGATTACCACCCGGGAAAGGCTAACGTGGTTGCGGACGCCTTAAGCCGGAAGTCATTGTTGGATAGGACGCTCGCCATTTCGCCTTCGGCTAGTTGTAAGTTGGTCCCACCACACCATTGCGTAGTCTGAAAATTCGATAGCAGCCAACTTAACTTTCTTGGCCTCAGAATAGTTATGGCATTCAAATATAAGCTCGATCTTTTTCTCCCACTCGAGATAAGCTTCGGGATCCGATCGGCCTTGGAATGAAGAGATTGACAACTTAATGCTTTTCAAGTCATAATCGAACCTCCCTCGATTTTGTTGGCCTCGGTTGCGTTGGCCTCTTCGTTGAACATTCGCATTGGACCCTTGATCACTTTCGTGTTCAATCGACTCAGAAGATTCATCATCTAAATCAGATTGCCGTCCTCGATTTCTCGGAGGGCTTAAGGGAGTTCTCCTTCGTTGGGCTCTTCCTTCCACACGATCAAGTCTATCTTGAATCGGTTCTAACTTTTGATCGAACAATCGTTCCACCTCGCGTAGCAATGCTTGCAAATTCAAGTCCGGCACATTTCGAACAGGTTGCCTTTCTGCCATGTTTATTGTAAGGCTTCTTGATATATGAAATTATAACCTTACAACAAAAAAACTCACAAGTCACTCAAAAAGAAAATAATTCGGTACTCCACTCGTGTTTACACTCTTTAATGGCTTTTTCTTCTCTCTAATGCTCTCTCAACACTCGTGCCTTTTTCCACTCAATTTCCTCTCGTGATTTCGTAAGCGACTCGTCGTGACCTTATCGTAGTTCAATGGGTCGGCTTCAAATGGCTTTACAAGGGATTGATGTTAGGTTACGGGTAGGCTAAAAGAAACAAGAAAAGCTTTAGGCTAAGTGTGGCTTAGAAGATGAATAGAAGAGAATGCCAAACTTACAAACTCGAAACATTTTTTTTTATATCGAATTTTTTTTAATTGCGTGAAATTTCACTACGGGGGATATAAAAGAGTGTAGAATGAGATTTTGGAAAAATTTCTATTGAAGTGTCTCCAGAATTTTTTTTTATTTTTTTACGGATCTTTCACGTTCTTTTCGTCCGCACCTAAACCGTATGCAATTTTTTTTTAATTTTTTTTTTCAATTTTTTTTCTTTTTTTTCGAACTCCTTTTTTTTTACGTACCTATTTCAAATTGACTTCGAGTGCTCGTACTTCTTGTTTTTACCAGCTCTGATACCAAATGATACGATCTCGGTTTAGTAGTTGAGTCCGAGTCATTTGATTCTCGATCGTAAACGAAGAAGTAGATTAGACGAGAAGGAGTTAGAATATATTTGTGTACAAAGAAGTAAGATAAGTTCGTGCAAAGTTGGATGTGGATTTGGTTTAAGTCGAAATGGTATGAATAGAATGGAAGAGTTCGGTTTAGGATAATTAAGAAATGGTATTTGGTTTTGGTACGTTTTGGTATTTGGGAATTGGTACGAAATGGAATGGAATTGGTATGAAATGGTATGGTATTTGGTACGAATTGGTAACGGTTCAAAGAGGTCAAGAATGAACCAACACTAAAGAAAAGTGTCGACCCGAAACTTATAAGACCTAAATGAATTGGAAATGGTTAAAAAGAACCTTGACCCGATACTTAGGAAAGTATGAACCAAAGGTATCAAAGGTGAACGCCACACTCGGGTTAGGGAGTGATAAGTTCAGAAAATACTCGGAAAGACGCCACTAAAAGCTTAGATAAGTCTTACGGGCCTCGAACGAAATTTGAGAGAAAATGCCTCACAAATTTGGCAGCAATTCGCTAATTAAAATGTCAAAAGTCCCTTTACAAAGTAAAAAAATTCAGCTATTTATAATAATCTCCTAAGTTAGCCGAATGGTCTCTTTCAATCCTTAAGGAGTAAGCAAATGAACCACTTGAATGTGCTAGCTAGATTCGGCTGAACTTGACAAGCTTCTAGAACTCCCATTGAACCTTGGTCGCTTTGAATGGTGCATGAAGAAGTTAAATTCGGCCAATGTACATAAATGAACTCATTTAAGTTGTATCTTTTGCTGAAAAGTGACCAGCCATTAAAAGGGATTTGAATGGCCAAATGAAGTGTGAACACTCGGTTTCAAAGAGTCTTTGTGTGTGAACATTCCAAACCGAAAAGCCAAGAGTGTGAACTTCATGTGTGAACGGCATTATGCTGGTTCTTGAATCATTTAAAATCAGCTGAACATTCCTCATGCATGTAACGCCACATTCATTGAACCTATGATGCATGCACCTAGCTTAAATGCTTCCACCCACATTCGGCCAACCTACACAACATGAACAAATGAATTTAGTTGATCATTATTCAGCTGAATCATAATAAAAACGAAATTTAGACAACATTAATCCAAATAATTAAAACAAAACTCAATTAATTAAACTAAGTCTAATTAATTCAGTTTGGACAAGACACATTGATACGGGGTTGCGCGCGGACCAAGATCGAGTTGGCAAGTCACGAGAAACTCCTACGAAAACCCTAAACAATTAGATCTGAAACGAAACAGAAAATTAAAAGATTAGATTTTTGAATTTTCAGATCTGAAATAAAATCCCCAAAACAGTAAAGAATCAAATAGAGAATAGAAATAAGTGTTAATAAGGAATCTTGAAACCCTAGAAGAGATTGCGATTCTGCCCAATTGAACACCCAGATAGTTTTCCCCAAATTTCGGCAATCTAATTTCTCCCAAAAAGAGTATGGATGAATCGGCAAGAACCCTAGAAATTGGGGATTTTTGGGCTAATTCCTTAAGATAGAAAAAGGCTGAAAACACAATAAGAACAGAAAATAAATTAGATAAAGATTCGGCACAAGCAGAAATAAAGAAAGAATTGACAGTAAGAAATTAAAAGATAAGTCCTAAGAAGCCTTGAAATCTCGAAAGATCTCACAACTCCCTTCAAACGGCTCTAATCTCCCCTCCAAAGAATATCAATGGCAAGAAGAAGGTTGAAGATGGCTCCCACAATCACAAGATTGTTAAAACAACTTCTAAAGAAAACTCAAGAGAGAAATCTTGGAGAAAACTCAAAGAAAATTCTGCTCTCAACAAATCTGAAATTTTAATAATAATGATAAGTGTTTAACAAGGTGGACAGCCATGCCTTTAAATAGGCCTTATAACTAGTCCTAATCTAATTAGAAAATTAAAATAAAAAAAAAAACTCCTAATTATTTTAATATGGAAATTTGGTCAAAGGTCATTTTATCTGGGACTCTTGGACTGAATATTGACATAAAAATTTAAACTAAGTAAATAAATAAATAAATAAATAAAAATAAAACTTTACAACTTGGGCCACTTTGACAATTTGGCCTGATTTTGAACTAAGTATGGATGGATTTCTTGATTGGGCTGGGAATTTGCTTATTGGGCCTCGCCTTCAAGAATTTGGGCTTTTGTGACTCGTATCATTCCCCCCTTCCTCAAAAAGATTCGTCCTCGAATCTAAAAAATCAAATGAACTTGACTTTCCTCTATCGAACGGGACTAATGGCAATTGATCCACTGAGAAGAATAGCCATGAGATAGTAAATAGCAACGGAAATAAGCTTGTAGTCCAATCATAAGCATAATAGAACAGGTATAACGCATGTGAATGGACAGATTCAGATTACCATGCAAACAATCTAATTTACTCACCACTGCCTCGTCAAATATTTGAAACAAAGATGGACATGTTTTAAGGCATTCAGTCGTCTCACATTGTTCCCACAAACCATGAATAAATTGCGAGTAATAAATCAAATGGTAAACATAATCGTCACAAGTAGGTATTTGAAAAGATTCACATGGTTCACAGAGTTGCATAATCATACCATGCATTAATCGACGGTCTATAGATTCACTCACACATGCATTATCAAAAACAAGAATCTTTTTATCAACCATCAAAACAGATAGATCATCAATAAATAAAATAGGACAGTCAAGCACGTTTCGATCTAAGTGTTCATCAACACGATCTTTATCACTATCCGAGGAGTACAAAAGTGTTTCAAAGGTTTCAAGCATCTTACCTCGATAAGCAGAAGAATAAGGGTCGATTTTACCTTTTTCATTTAAAACAAACCTTCGCTCATCGGGGGCATAGTGTAGTCGAATCTCCGTTGTTGAGTTAACCTTTGTCAAATGGAACTCAAACTTCATGTACAACCACATAAACTGTTTAAGGCACGAATATAAATTGAAAACAAATTTGGAAAATTTCGTTACCTTATTCTCCAAAACAGATTTGGACAAATTCGAGGATTTTACACAAGGTAAATCAAGAGAATAACAAATCACGCTTCTTTTCGTAATGACTTTATCAACCACAATCGAAGAGTAACAATTAATCGGATCAAAATGAGGGATCTTTTAAGAACTAAGTCACCAAAAGTTTTATTAATAATTTTCAAATCTGCACTGGACTCGGTTTCTAAAATTTCCTTACCTCGCTTACCTTCGGGATCATGTAGTGTGATTTCATCTTTGCCTAAGTTGATCGTATGAAAGCGTCTTTCATTTGAGAGGTATTGAAGTTGAAAGTTATCTTTCGATCTTTCGGGAACCTGAAAAGTAGCAACACAAGAAAAATTCATATCTTGGTTAGTGGAAACATTCCTCACTACCCTTTCCACGTCTTTTTCTTTTGTTTCTTTTTCTAATTCATTTTCTCTTCTTTCTTCAATTTCTTTTTCACTCTCAATCTCTTTTTGCTCTTTTTCATTCTCTTTTTCTTTTTCCTCACTTGTTTTAACAGAATTTTTCAGTTTGATTTGGTCCTCATGGACTTGTTCCAGAGTGAGCGGCACTAAGGTGAGTTTCTTTCCTTGATGCTTGAAAGAATACCTATTGGTACGACCATCGTGAGTGACTTTTCGATCCAGTTGCCACGGTTCTCCTAGCAACAAATGGCAGGCTTGAATAGGCATTACGTCGCACACAACTTCGTCTTGATACTTACCAATAGAAAAGGCGATGCGCACTTGTTGAGTGACCCTAAATTGGCCTTCGTTGCTAAGCCCTTGTAGTTGATAAGGTTGTGGATGCTTGGTAGTGGTTAAGCAAAGCTTTTCCACCATCGTCGTGCTGGCTATGTTCGAGCAACTTTCACCATCAATAATAACTCTACAAAGCTTACCTTGTACGTGGCAGCGAGTATGAAAGAGATGTTCTCGTTGCTGCTCGCTCTTTGGTTTTGCCAAAGATGATTGTCCATGATCATGACAATCATCATCCATTCTAGGGACACGTTGAGGGTTGCACCTATGGGGCTGGTTATCCCTATCTTCCTTAATTGGATCTCGATATTGATGTTTTTGATTCACTCGTACCTCATTCAAAGTAGTATTCAATGCTTGAAGTGTAGCATTTATTTGTGTGATTGCAGCAGTATGTCTGTCTAACTGTTGTTGGACTTTCATAAGTGCATCATTATTATCACCTTTAGACATCTTCAAAACCTGTAAAAAATAAACACTCAACACTCAAAAATAAAAGTTAGCAAACCTCACCATTAATCACTCAAAAAGAAAAATCAAATTCTCAATGAGGTCGAATTCAATCTTGTGAGTTCTTTATCAGAGTTTATATCAACCAATTAGAGAGTGTGAACCAAACTACCAAAGAATCCTAATTTGCACTAGGATGCCAAAAACTGACGAGACACCAATTGATTCGTGTTGCACAGAGGAAGAAGTTGTGCACACGTTTAAATCCTACTAACACAAGAACCAAGAAGGTGTTAGATAACGTAAAGGAAGAATAAAGGTAAACAAATGAAAACCTACAGCTAAGAATCAATAAAAATTGCTGAAAACAGAAAACCCGAAAAACTGCGGAGTAACTGGACAACTTCGTTCGAGGTGTTCCCGATCTCCAAAAATCACGAAATTAAATCTGGAGTGTCCTTATATATTGAATTTTTGATCTGGAAATTTTGGGCACCAAATTCAACCCGCTGAATCTTTTTTTTAAAATTTTTATTGAATTTCGTATTTTTTGATTTTTTTGACTTTTTGACTGATTTTTTTGCGGGAGTAATTTTTTTATATTCAATCACAGTGCCAAAAACATGTATGTAAAATTTCAGATCAATCGGACAACGTTTACCCACTCAAATGAATTTTTTTGAACAATTTTTCTGGGTAAAACTGCTGTTTATGCTTTAAAAAATAGAGATCAGTTTAGAAATCAACCAAGAACACCCAAAACGCCCAAAATCTGATACCAAATGATACGGGGTTGCGCGCGGACGAAGATCGAGTTGCCAAGTCACGAGAAACTCCTACGAAAACCTTAAACAATTAGATCTGAAACGAAACAGAAAATTAAAAGATTAGATTTTTGAATTTTCAGATCTGAAATAAAATCCCCAAAACAGTAAAGAATCAAATAGAGAATAGAAATAAGTGTTAATAAGGAATCTTGAAACCCTAGAAGAGATTGCGATTCTGCCCAATTGAACACCCAAATAGTTTTCCCCAAATTTCGGCAATCTAATTTCTCCCAAAAAGAGTATGGATGAATCGGCAAGAACCCTAGAAATTGGGGATTTTTGGGCTAATTCCTTAAGATAGAAAAAGGCTGAAAACACAATAAGAACAGAAAATAAATTAGATAAAGATTCGGCACAAGCAGAAATAAAGAAAGAATTGACAGTAAGAAATTAAAAGATAAGTCCTAAGAAGCCTTGAAATCTCGAAAGATCTCACAACTCCCTTCAAACGGCTCTAATCTCCCCTCCAAAGAATATCAATGGCAAGAAGAAGGTTGAAGATGGCTCCCACAATCACAAGATTGTTAAAACAACTTCTAAAGAAAACTCAAGAGAGAAATCTTGGAGAAAACTCAAAGAAAATTCTGCTCTCAACAAATCTGAAATTTTAATAATAATGATAAGTGTTTAACAAGGTGGATAGCCATGCCTTTAAATAGGCCTTATAACTAGTCCTAATCTAATTAGAAAACTAAAATAAAAAAAAACTCCTAATTATTTTAATATGGAAATTTGGTCAAAGGTCATTTTATCTGGGACTCTTGGACTGAATATTGACATAAAAATTTAAACTAAGTAAATAAATAAATAAATAAATAAAAATAAAACTTTACAACTTGGGCCACTTTGACAATTTGGCCTGATTTTCAACTAAGTATGGATGGATTTCTTGATTGGGCTGGGAATTTGCTTATTGGGCCTCGCCTTCAAGAATTTGGGCTTTTGTGACTCGTATCACACATTAAAACATGTATTAAGACTTATTTATAAGCTGTAGGAATTTAATTTGACTTAATAACATATAAGAAAAACACAATTAATCATGCATAATTAAATCCAACCAGATTTTAAACCAAATAAATAATGAATATTAATTGAGCTGTAATAAACTAATTAAATGACTCAAATAATTATTTCAGCTACTATAATAAGGTCTTAATGAAATTGAGCTAGTTCGAGCTCATTGAGCTTGAAAGGAGCTGGAAACGAGCTAAATGAAGCTCCACAAAATAAGATTGAGCTACGTCCAGCTTGCAAACACGACGAGCCTCACTTGTAGGCTGATGCAATGGCCGTTCCCAAGGGCGGGTCGTATCAGTTTTAGTAGCTCTGATACCAAATGATGTGATCCGGCCCAGGTTAATCAAGTCGTTTCACGTAAATGCCCGATCGTCGATGAGAAGCTCGTTCAAATTTGTAGATAGATGGAGTTTGAATGTTTTATAAGCGGAAGGTAGGCAAAATGGGTTCAAAGGATGGGTTTTGGTTTGATGAAAGATAGGTTCGGTTTAAGAAAGAATTAAGTTACAAAGATGATAAATAAATGGAAATGGATAAAAAACTCAAACTTTAAGAATGATTCAATACTAAAAAGTATTGCCCCGAGTCTTATATTGCTTAAGGTGAATTTTGATGAAGGATAGAAGAGGACCTTGACCCGTTACCTATATGGAGGTAAGAACCAAAGGTATAGGAAGATGGTTGAACGCCACACCGATTCGGTGATAAGTTCAATAGAGTTCGGATTGACACCACTAGCAAGCTAGATAAGTCGCTTTGAGACTCGAACGAAAGAAGAGAGGAGGTAACCTCACAAGAACAAAAGTTCTATTAAGTTTAATTGATCAAATTCTGTAACCTTTTACAAGAAACAAGTAAGCTATTTATAAGCCTAAAATGCCTATTGATATTCGACATCTATGTTGTTCACACTAACTTAAATTCTGTTCACACAGGTATTTAACATGTTCACACAAATAGCATTAAAATTCAGTTCATGCTTGAAGCTGGTACATGAATTGGCCGAACCATCATGATGCTTCACTTGATGCATTCATGCATCCTTAGCCTTGAAGAATCTCCATAATTCCATGAATGTGCAGCTCTTTAATGATCCTACATCTCCCTTGGCTAAATGAGGCATTAATGTGCCTAAAATACTTGAATGGTCATCTTGAAAATGCATGAATCATGCATGAAACGTCCCATGTATTTTCCCCCATAAATATGATCCATGAATCTTCAAATACATGAACTTTCAGCAACTCCCTCTTGCATGAACGTCCCAAATGCATGTGCTCCTTTAAATGCCATCCATTGAACCTCAATTGTGCATGCACACTCCCATACATTGCACCAATCCGTTCATGAACCTGCAGCAAATTAAATCAGCAAGTTAAATGCATTTCAAACACATTAAATTAGCAGCATATGAACTCAATAATTTGCACATTAAATTTGGCCATACATATTAACAATTTCAGACATATTTAAAACATCATAATTGATGTGATCCGGCCCGGGTTAATTGAGTCATTTCACGTAATTGCCCGATTGTCGACGAGGAATAGTTGAGTTATCAGAAATAGGATGAAATAAGGCTAAAGATGCGGAAGCTTTCAAATGGTTTTAAAGGTTGGCTAAGGTGATGGTAAATTTATAAGGGTAGTAGGCTCGATTTAAGGATAAAAATAAGAAAAATGGAAGTTGATAAATGAAGGCTCGGTTTTGTAAAAAGATATTATAGTTGGGTAAAATCTAGGATAGTCGGTGGAATGGATAAATGAGCTTAAACACCAGAAAGGATTCAACACTAAAAAGTGTCACCCCGATTTCTATTCGGTTCAAGGTGGGATTGCGGAATTGTAGAAGGGTTGAACGCCACACCAAAGCAAGGTGATAAGTTCAAAAGAGAACGATAGACGCCACTAGCACGCTAGATAAGTCAGATTGAAACTCGTACGAATTTAGAGAGGAGAAAACTCACTCTTTGAACAAAGTTCATTGAAATGATCAAAAGTCAAAAGTCCTTTTACAATGAAAATGAACAACTATTTATAGTGTTCAGCTAGGTAGCCGAATGGCCAAAACAAAGACTTAATGCCTAAGTAATTAATTAGGCTAGAAAATGCTAGAAAATTTTGGAAATAAAAAACTAAATTGCTGGAGATAAATTCAGCTGAATTTGAAGCTCAAGGGACGATTTCTAGAAGAGCAAATGCACTTGGAGAAATGGCAGCAGCTAGGTTCAGCCAATTGAGCTTAAATGAGCTCATTAAAATGTAATTCTTGGCTGAAAAGAGACCAGCATTAAAGGTGAACGTGAACAGCCTTGAAGGTGTGAAAAAGGAGTTGGAAAAGTCTTTGGAAGTGTGAACAATGATCAGCCAAATGGTCCTTGGTGTGAACTCCAAATGTGAACGCATAGTTGCTGTTTTGGGAAGTGCATCAGCCAGCTTTTGGAGAATGAATTTAGTTGCTCTTCTTGGCTGAATAAACACCTTGAATTATCATAAAATGAGCCATATCCATGAATCCAACCATTCATGTATACTCCCATACGTTGTATTGAACCATTCATGCACTTGGACTTTAATGCCCCTTCATGCATTCAGCCATTCTACAGGAAAAAAACATGAACTAAATTAGGTGCAAATGTATATTCAGCTGAACTAAATGGTATTAAGACAAATTAAATATAATCCAGCCACCTAATTAAATTCGGATAACACAACACAATTATAACATGTAATAAGCTGACAAGTAATTAAGAGCTGTAACTAAATTAACTAATTAACTTAAATAATTAATTTATTCCAGCAAATAAAATTAATTTAGCTAAAGAGCTAATAATGAGCTGAATTCAATTTAAACCAAGATCAAACGAGCTGAATTAAGCTCATGTGAACTAAAATAAAATTTGGTGAGCTGAACCAAGCTAAATGGAGCTTGAGGAGCTGAATTCAAGCTGAAATCAAGGGCATCCTTGGCCAGGGTCGTATCAATAATTAATGAAGTATTTAATTTAGATATAATTAAAACACTTAATTAATTATTTGTCCAGATTTTAACAAATTAACTAACTTAAGATAAACAACTAATTTAACTAATGACAAATTAAATGGTTTATTTCAGCAAAATAAATGCAAGCTAAAGAAAGCTAAAAATAAGCTCATTGGTTTAAGATTGATCTGAATTGACCTTGAATGAGTTGACTTGAGCTCGAGTGAGCTAGAAACGAGCTAAACGGAGCTTAACAAAATGAAATTGAACTAATTCAGCTCGCATGGATTTGCAAACAATGCTTAGGGAGCTGATCCAAAAGTGTGCCCGGGGCATGGTCGTATCAAACATTTTTCATGGCCTTGTCGAGTAAACTAGTTCGCTTGCATGGTAATCTAAATCTTTCCAATAGCCTGCATTACATTTGTCTTGTTATACTCGAATTGCAAATTTGTTTATACTACTTTTTGCTAACTCATGGATATTTTTTTCAGTTGCTTCAATTGCCATTCGTTCCATTTGATCGAGGAAAGATGAGTAAGCGGAGTTATGATCGAATGAACCAACGGCTCGACTTGAGGACAAGTCGTTCTAAAGAAGGGGGAATGATACGACCTCACCCTGGAATCATCCTTGGCTCAGTGATACGGGGTTGCGCGTGGACCAAGATCGAGTTGCCAAGTCACGGGAAACTCCTATGAAAGCTCTAGACGAATCAGATCTGAAATCAAAGCAAAGAACAAGATTAAAAACAAATCAGAATTGAATTGAAATTCCCCAAATTCAATTAATAGAGCAGCAAGAAACAAAGAAATAGAATAAGCGAATCAAACGGAATTGAAAGTATGGAAAGGATGTGAATCTGCCAAGGGATTGATTCGGCCAAGAATGCCTAATTTCCATCAATCAATTGATCCCCAAATTGAAAGAGGTCCAATCGGCCAAACCCTAGGAATTGGGGATTTTTGAGAACGACTCTTTGCTGCCAATGAATGATGAATTAATTCGATTCTTTGAGTTGAATATGGCTGGAAAAACACAAGAAGAACAGCAAACAAATGAGATAAAGAATCGGCACAAGTAGGAATAAAGAAATAAAACGAAACAGCAAGAAATAAAGAAAAGTCCTAAGAACCCTTAAATTCCCGAAAGAATTCACAAATTCCTTCAAAACGGCTCTAATCTCCCCTCCAAAGAATATCGATGGCAAGAAGAAGGTTGAAGATGGCTCCCACAATCCAAAGATTGTTAAAACAACTTCTAAAGAAAACTCAATAGAGAAATCTTGGAGAAAACTCAAAGAAAATTCTGCTCTCTCAAATCTGAAATTTAAGAATGAATCTAAGTGTGTTGTACAAGGGGTGGCCGGCCATGCCTTTAAATAGGCCTCAAGTAATCCTAATCTAACAAGTAACTAATAAAATTAAACCTAATTAATAGAATAAAATAAAGGAAAATTCGGCCAGGCATATATATGAGCTATTTTTGGGCCGAATTTTACATGTATGTTCCTACAGCTTAAAAAATTAAATTAAACAATTAAAATGTTTATAAATTGGGCCCTTTGACATTTTGGCCTGATTTTCAACTAAGTATGAAGGAATTTCTTGATTGGGCTGGAATTTGGTTATTGGGCCTCGCCTTCAAGAATTTGGGCTTGTGATCCATCTCCTACCAAATTTGGGTCGTTGATGCTCGTAACGGAGATCCAATGCGCCTTGGCTGCAAGATTCGGTTTCTTGGACCAAGATTTCCAAGATTTGAAATCTTGAATTTCTCGATTCTTGAAATCGCTCCAAACAGCAAAATTGGGCCAAGATTCGGTTTCTTGATTTTCTTGTTCTTTTGTGTACGCATCTAAGGCCTTGCTAACAAATTCTTGAATGGTCCCATTTAGTTTGGAATGCATTTGACGGGCCTTTGATCTCGTTATTGGGCCTTGTGGTAGTTTGAGCCCATCACGTTCTTGGGTTGGGCCTTTGAGACTCGTATCATTCCCCCTTTCCTCAAAAAGATTCGTCCTCGAATCTGAAAAATCAAATGGACTCGACTTTCCTCGATCGTACGGGACTAATGGCAATTGAGTCCACTTTATAAGAAGAATAATAAGGGTCGATTGACCTTTTCCATTTAATACAAACCTTCGCTCATCGGGGGCATAGTGTAGTCGAAGCTCTTCGGGCTCATGTAGTATGATTTTATCTTTGCCTATGTTGATCGTATGAAAGCGTCTTTCATTTAAGAGGTATTGAAGTTGAAAGTTATCTTTCGGTCCTTCGGGAACCTGAAAAGTAGCAACACAGGAAAAATTCATATCTTGGTTAGTGAAAACATTCCTCACTACCCTTCCTTCGTCTCTTTCTTTTGTTTCTTTTTCTAACTCATTTTCTCTTATTTCTTCAACTTCTTTTTCAATTTTCTTTTCTATTTCACATTCCTTTTCACTCTCAATCTCTTTTTGCTCTTTTGCATTCTCTTTTTCTTTTTCCTCACTTGTTTTAACAATAGAATTTTTCAATTTGATTTGGTCCTCATGGACTTGTTCCGGAGTGGCGGCACTAAGGTGATTTTTCTTCCTTGATGCTTGAAAGAATACCTATTTGTACGACCATCGTGAGTGGCCTTTCGATCCAGTTGCCATGGTTCTCCTAGCAACAAATGGCAGGCTTGAATAGGCATTACGTCGGACACAACTTCGTCTTGATACTTACCGATAGAAAAGGCGATGCGCACTTGTTGAGTGACCTTAAATCGGCCTTCGTTGCTAAGCTCTTGTAGTTGATAAGGTTGTAGATGCTTGGTAGTGGTTAAGCAAAGCTTTTCCACCATCGTCGTGCTGGCTACGTTCGAGCAACTTTCACCATCAATAATAACTCTACAAAGCTTACCTTGTACATGGCAGCGAGTATGAAAGAGATGTTCTCGTTGCTGGTCACTCTTTGGTTTTGCCAAAGAAGGTTACCCACGATCATGAAAATCATCATCCATTCTAGGGACACATCGAGGGCCGCGCCTATGGGGCTGGTTATCCCTATCTTCCTTGATTGGATCTCGATATTGAGGTTCTTGATTCAATCGTACCTCATTCAAAGTAGTATTCAAAGCTCAAAGTGTAACAGCCTGTTCGTCCAACTGTTGTTGGAATCTTTTAAATATGTCATCATTATTATCTCCTTTAGACATTTTCAAAAACCTGTAAAAAATAAACACTCAACACTCAAAAATAAAAGTTAGCAAACCTTACCGTAAATCACTCGAAAAGAAAATTCAAATTCTCAATGAGGTAGAATTCAATCTTGTGAGTTCTTTATCAGAGTTTATATCAACCAATTAGAGAGTGTGAACCAAACTACCAAAGAATCCTAATTTGCACTAGGATGCCAAAAACTGATGAGACACCAATTGATTCGTGTTGCACCGAGGAAGAATTGTGCACACGTTTAAATCCTACTAACACAAGAAACAAGAAGGTGTTAGATAGTGTAAAGGAAGAATAAAGGCAAACAAATGAAAACCTATAGCTAAGAATCAATAAAAATTGCTGAAAACAGAAAACCTGAAAAACTGCGGAGTAACTTGACAACTTCGTTTGAGGTGTTCCCAATCTCCAAAAATCACGAAATTAAATCTGAAATGTCCTTAAATATTGAGTTTTTGATCTGGAAAGTTTGGGCACGAAATTCAACCCGCTGAATATTTTTTAAAATTTTTATTGGATTTCGTATTTTTTTATTTTTTTCACTTTTTCGACTGATTTTTTTTGCGGGATTATTTTTTTATATTCAATCACAGTGCCAAAAATATGTATGTAAAATTTCAGATCAATCGGACAACGTTTACCCACTCAAAATAATTTTTTTCGAAAAATTTTTCTGGGTAAACTGCTGTTTGTAGTTTTAAAAAATAGAGATCAGTTTAGAAATCAACCAAGAACACCCAAAACACCAAAAATCTGATACCAAATGATACGGGGTTGCGCGCGGACCAAGATCGAGTTGCCAAGTCACGGGAAACTCCTATTGATACGCCCTCACCTCGAGATCGAATTGAGTCGTAAAGATCGCCCGATCGTGAATTAAGAGTAAATTGAGGCTTTACAAAATAGGCTAGAAGAAAGAGGTCTATTTAGGCTCAAAAAGGTTTTGTTGGTTTAGGAAATGAATTAGAAAACAATGGAAGCAATTTGGCTAAGGATTCGAAAGCCGAACTAACACAATAGAAATGTGTTAACCCGTAACTTAGGAGAATGCTTAGGTTGGTAAGGATGGATGGAAGGTTTGTTAAATGGGAAGAAACTTCGACCCACTATCAATGGTGATAGGAACCTTAGTATGAATCGAACGCCACACTTTTGGGATTAAAGTGATAAGTTCGGGAAGAAACAAAAACAAGTTTGACGCCACAAAGATGTTTGATAAGTCTCACAAGTTTTTGGAGAATAACGAGAGTTGAAAACAACCTCACAATTTAGGAAAGCTATCAAATTGTTCATTCAACCTCCAAAATGTGAATTACATGACCTATTTATAGCTTGACTACGGCAGCCGAATAGCCTATCTAATCAGATCCTTATGCCTTAAGTTTCTTGAGGAAACTTCCTAGAAATTTCCTAGTTACATTCATGTGATGAAATTCTGAAAATTAACCTTCTAGAAAAAGATGATTCGGCTGGCCCCTTTAATGGAGAAAATTCACATTCGATTAATGTTTTAAAAGAGCTTAATTGCTGCTATGGAGAAGAGAAATGGACAGCTTCAAAAATTATGCTTCTTTGGCCGAATATGAATAGCCTCCACATGAATTGGCTGCTGGAATTTATGAGGCACTCTTTGGCCATTGCTCTCCACGAAATTGGCCCTTGGAGAAGCTCAAAACAGCAGCTAGAAGTCCATTGAGCTGCACGAAAAGTCAGCTGGAAACACAAGGCAGCTGCACTTTAAATGCCGTCCATGCATGTGCCCAAATACATGCCCCTTCTTTATGAGCTTTCTTTGCCATTAAGCTAGCTGAAAAAAACATCAAATAAATGTGATTAGGACAAGTTTAATACTCATGAAATCAGCAGCTGGACATATTAAAATTCTGCACATTAATTCGGCTAAGACAAATTAATTGCAGCCACTAATAAATTTGTCTTAGTCAAGACACATTAAAACTTGTAATTAAACTAAACACATTTAATTTATGACTTAATATGGACATATTAAAGGCATGATCTAATATAAAACATATTTAATAAGCTGAATTAAAAATGTCCAGATTAAGACACATTTATTTAATTAAATGATTTGAGCTGATTCTAAACTAACACAACTAATTAAATTTATTAAAAATAAATTTAATCAGCTCCTTGAACTAATTAAGTGCCGAATTGAGCTAAATTGAACTGACACAAGCTAAAATCAGCTTGTAGGAAATTGCGAATCAAGCTAGTTGAGCTGGGCATTTTATGGGCAATCAATCCATCACTCCACAATCGAGCAATATAGCTTGCTACAGCATCTTGGAACTTCTTGGCACGTGCTCGAGTAATTGGCCCCAAAGGCAACTCCATGGATTCGGCACCTATCTTCATGGGCGAGCTCATATCATCCTCCCTCTCTTCGAAGCGATTCGTCCTCGAATCGTCACCTACATCAAAAGGAGAAAGGCCAGCAACGTTAAAACTTGCACTCACTGCATACTCACCGGTAGGTCAATCTTGTAGACGTTGTCATTGATCCGTTCCAATACTTGAAAAGGGCCATCACCCCTTGATTGAATCTTGGATTTCCTTTGATCGGGAAACCGTTCCTTGCGCATGTGGATCCAAACCCAGTCATCGGGTTCGAACATGACTCGTTTGCGCCCTTTATTTGCCCCTCAAACATATTGTTCGGTTCTCCTCTCAATATTATCCTTAACATTTTTGTGCAATTGCTTAACAAATTCGGCCTTCTTTTTGCCATCTACATGTACTAATTCATTAGAAGGCATAGGAATCAAATCAAGAGGAGTAATGGGATTAAAACCGTATACTACCTCAAAAGGAGAAAATTTCGTAGCAGAATGAACGGTTCAATTGTATGCGAACTCTACATGAGGTAAGCAATCTTCCCACATCTTCAAATTCTTTTTCAAAATAGCTCGAAGCAAAGTTGATAGCACACGGTTGACTACTTCGGTTTGGCCATCCGTTTGAGGGTGGCATGTCATCGAAAATAGAAGTTTGGTGCCCAATTTCCTCCCACAACGTCCTCCAAAAATGACTTAGAAACTTTGTGTCGCGATCAGAGACAATGGTTCGAGGGATCCCATGCAACCTAACAACTTCCTTGAAAAACAGACTAGCAACGTTAGTAGCATCATCAGTTTTATTACAAGGTATAAAATGGGCCATTTTTGAAAAACGGTCTACAACAACAAATATTGAATCTCTCCCTCTTTTGGTTCTTGGAAGGCCCAGAACGAAGTCCATTGAAATGTCTACCCACGGAGCATCAGGAATAGGCAACGGGGTGTATAATCCATGCGGTTTGATTCGTGACTTTGCCTTCTTACAAGTGATGCAACGATCACATTTCCTTATTACGTCACGTTTCATTTTGGGCCAATAGAAATGTTCATGCAATATTGCTAAAGTTTTAGCAATTCCGAAGTGGCCCATAAGTCCTCCGCTATGAGCTTCTTCTACAAGGATGTTTCTCACAGAACTTTGAGGCACACAAAGCTTGCCTTCACGAAATAAATAGCCCTCATGCTGAAAATACTTTTCACAAGCACCATGCGAACAAGACTCATAAATTTCACCAAAGTCAGCATCAGATTTGTAAAGATCTTTGATAAATTCGAAACCAAGCAATTTAGAATCCATTAAATTGACAAGTGCGTACCTTCGTGATAGGGCGTCGGCTACAACATTTTCCTTACCCTTTTTATACTTGATCACGTATGAAAATGACTCCAAATACTCCACCCACTTGGCATGACGTTTATTGAGCTTGGTTGTCCTTCAAATGCTTTC
>NC_053449.1:29506626-29558423 GCF_007990345.1 Gossypium hirsutum
AGTCTGCTGGAAAACAGGAACCTCGAATTGCTAGGGGACATTTCTTACACACTTTGTCGACAAGCACGTAACGACCCAAGGGATTTGACACCCGAATTACAAACTCAGTAGACTCAATAGGTAAAGTCTTACTGGATGCTAAGGTTTCACATATGTAAGAATGAGTAGAACCGGGGTCAATCAAAGCAATTACGTTAGTATCAAAGAGAGTAAAAGTACCGGTAATAACATCAGGCGATGAAGCATCCTCGCGGGCACGTATAGCATATGCTCTAGCAGGTGCACGAGCCTCGGATCCGGTCGTAGCATCTCTAGATCCTCTCTGACCACCACTAGCATTGCCCATATTTCTAGATGATCTACCTCGAGCAGTGGTAGCACCCGGTCTCCCACTCTGATTTACATTCTGTTCAGACAGCCTCGGGCAATCTTTAATGAAGTGGTCCACTGATCCACACTTGTAACAGGAGCGGTCATGGAATCTACAACTCCCCAAATGCCATTTACCGCAATGTCGACATTCCGTTCGGCCTCGACGTTCATTCCCAACACTGGCGACTGAAGTGCCTCGTGTACCCACAGGGGGTCGATCACGATCTCGTCTAAAAAGGCCCGAAGTGCTTTTAGACCGGCCCACATCATCTCGAAATTTCTTCGATGCCTGTTGATGAGACTTTCCCGAGAATCTTTTACGAAACTCCCCGGTTCCCACATCAACTTTTTGTTTTTCCTTTCTAAGCTCTTCGGCTTTACAAGCTCGCTCGACAAGTACTACGAACTCTCGTATCTCAAGAATGCCAACGAACATTTTTATATCTTCATTCAGCCCATCTTCGAAGCGTTTACACATAACAGCCTCGGACGAAACACATTCCCGAGCGTATCTACTAAGTCTAACAAATTTTCGCTCGTAATCAGTAACTGACATAGAACCTTGCTTAAGCTCGAGAAATTCCTTCCGTTTTTGATCAACAAATCTCTGACTGATATACTTTTTCCGAAACTCAGTTTGGAAAAACTCCCAAGTTACTTGCTCCCGGGGCACAACAGAAGTCAGAGTACTCCACCAATAGTAGGCAGAATCACGTAGCAAGGAGATAGCACACTTTAGGCATTCATCGGGTGTACAAGATAGCTCATCTAGTACCCGGATAGTGTTGTCCAACCAGAATTCAGCTTGCTCGGCATCGTCGCTATCCGTAGCTTTAAATTCAGTAGCCCCATGTTTTCGGATTCGGTCAACTGGGGGCTTATTTGACCTTATTTGGTCAGTTACCGGAGGTATTGTAGGTGCGGGGGTGGTGTTTGTCGGGAATGGAGGTTGTGGAACAGCCGTATTAGTTCGAATGTATTGGTTGAACCAATCATTCATCACGTTATAGAAAGCTTGTCTAGCTTCATCGTTCGGGTTACTCGCATTAGGTTGAGAGTCCACCGGCGCTGTCCCTTGTGCGGGAGCAGGCGCTACACTCTCGAGATCATCAGCTACCGCTCGGTTGGGATCGGGATCCATTACTATAAATAAACACATTTGCAAATGTCAGAAATCACCACACTATCAATTAATCACATAAAATGGCATGTATAGCTAGACCCCAACACATTACGGTAGTCCTAGAATCGACTAAACCGTAGCTCTGATACCAATCAATTGTAACACCCAAACCCGAGACCGTCACCGGAGTCGAATACGAGGTGTTGACAGACTTTAAAAATTTTTCCAGACACTGTCCAGTCTGAGTACTAGTCGCTTCAAAATCATATCTTGAGTTTCACAACTCGAAAATCAGTTTTGTGATTTTTCCCTGAAACTAGACTCATGTCCCCACCTATATATTTTTTTCTAGAATTTTTGGTCGGGCCCATTAGTACAGTTTATTAGTCAAAGTCTCTCATGTTACAGGGGTCGACTACACTGACCTTTTCCCATTACGACTGGGATATCTCTCTGCACAGGGCTTCAATACTAATGCCGTTTGTTTCTATGGAAACTAGACTCAGAGAGGAATCCATACATATATGGTATGACCCTAATTATCCCTGGTCAATTTATAGTGAATTTCCAAAGGCGGAACAGTGAATCCAGAAACTGTTCTGGCCCTGTTCCACAAGAACCCGAATATCTCTTTCTGTACTGTTCCTATAATTGCTTCGTTACTTCCATATAAAAGTAGATTCATCAAGGTTCGATTACATAATTTATTCACTATTTAATTCCACTCCTACGAATTTATGTGATTTTTCAATTCCACACCACTGTTGCTGTCAAAATCTGTTTTCAAGATAAACTTTACCTATTTTGTGGTTACCATGGACCAACTAGGATTTTGCCCTACATAGGTCCACATGTGATCATATTTAGCCATTCCAATGGCTGATCATTAGCCCAACACTTCCATTTCAAACCATAGTCACATCATGAAATCATATATATACATACATACACACAAATGGTCTAATGCCATACTCCACTTTTACAAGCCATTTTCGCATGGCTTTACACACATACAACACAAAAGAACTTAAACAACAGGGGTAGTCCTATACATGCCATATCCAGAGTTCAACTAAAAGAATACCAAAAGAGCTTGATAGTGTAGATGACTTCGACTTCGCTGATCCCGAATCCGATAGCTAACGAACAAAATCTATAAAACAGAGAGCCAAAGCAACCGGGTAAGCATTTAAAGCTTAGTAAGTCTCAAGTAATGAAATCGGCTTTGACTACAGTATTACATTCACATAGTTAACTAAATCACTTTATTAACACACATTCTCATACTCATACTTACTTCACACTTCACCCACATAGATACACAAGGTATCAACCTTTATAAAAGCCGAAAATTCGTTAGCCGATCGCACGAATACCATTTAAAACAAACCGACTTTCCAATGCACATGCAAACATACCTTATCATTCGGGTTGGTCAAGCATAATTATTAAATTAGTTACAGCACAAAACGCTCACATTCAAACCCAAGTTTCTTCGGTATTTAACCGAATGCAGCCGCAAACACATTTGCCTTCGGGTCTTAGCCCGGACATATCAACTCGCATAATTGCCTTCGGGTCTTAGCCCGGACATATCATCTCGCATAATTGCCTTCGGGTCTTAGCCCGGATATATCATCTCGCATAATTGCCTTCGGGTCATAGCCCGGATATATCAACTCGCATAATTGCCTTCGGGTCATAGCCCGGATATATCAACTCGCATAATTGCCTTCGGGTCATAGCCCGGATATATCAACTCGCATAATTGCCTTCGGGTCATAGCCCGGATATATCAACTCGCATAATTGCCTTCGGGTCTTAGCCCGGATATATCCCAATGCTCATGCACACATATATCAATAATCATAACACATCCATATCATTTCTTCGTTACTAAGGCTCAAACACAAAACATTTATTAAACCTTTCAAATTTCGGCTCAATAGCCACACACAAAGAGCATAATTTCAATTGGCTTTATAACATAGTCTCTATGCACATTCGACTATCCGTCATAATATGACTAATCATTTCAATATAATTCAAGTAGGGTCATTACTCGAAGACTTACCTCAAATGTCGTCGAACGACTTCAACGGCTATTCAATTACTTTTTCCTTCCCTTTATCGGATCTAGTTCCCCTTTGCTCTTGAGCTTAAGTTCAACAAAATTTAAAATAGTCATTAATCGACTATTCAAGTATTATTTTCAGAATAATATATATATTGATCCGACTTTCACACACATAGCTTATAGTAGCTTTATAATAATCAATAAATAATTCATCGGCAAACTTCCATTAATGTTTACAACAAAATCACATATTCACTACGAGCTGTTTTCCTGAGCAGTAGTTACTAAATTACTTATAACTGGAGCTACTAAACTCCAAATCACTTGCCGTTAATTTTCCCTGAATATAGACTCGTATATCTTCCATCCATAAAATTTTCAGAATTTTAGGCTTGGCCAATCAATACCAGATTTTTCTTAAAGTTTCCCCTATTTCACTAGTTGACTATTCTGACCACTCTTCACTACGAATCCAATTTCTCACTTTACAGAATTCCAAATGTGTTGTATTTGATCTCATTTGAAACTAGACTCATTAAGGAGTCTAAGCATATAAATTTCATCTTATAATCATTTTTGTACAATTTATAATGATTTTCTAAAAACAGAACAGGGAATCCAGCAGTCATTTTGACTCAGCCCCACAATACTTCAAATATCTCAAGATCGGTAACTCTTTTGTTTTTATAGTTTCCTTTGTAAGAAAATAGACTCTTCAAGCTTTAATGACATAATTCACTCAGCTTCTAATTCAACTCCTACAATTTATGGCGATTTTCCAAAATCACCTTACTGCTGCTGTCCCCAAACAGATTATTACCAAATCAAATACTAACATTAGCATTTCACCTTAATAGCTAGCTTACCAAGCCTTGATTTAATATATAATTCACACATATCACATTCAGCTATATAAATATATATTCTAAATCCCTCTCTTAACACATAATCTACTAACTTGAAAATTATTTTCTAACAAATTTTAACTTACACTAAAGCCGAGTGTTACTCAAGCTTTAAGCTCATGTTCTTTCATTATTAAGCAAGTGTTATAACACAAGGATTCATGGCCGAAACCTATGCATAACATTATTCAAGATTTAAACTCTTAAATGTCATTAGCAAATAAAGCCATACACACACAACTTATAAGTAAATTCCATCCTTGCAAAGCCTATAGTTCACTCGGCCACTCAACCCACAACCTATCGAAACTTCAATTCAAACTCATTAGCCGAACATACATATACTTATAATAAGCACATATGACATCTTCTTCAAGACACATTCGGCTATGGCATAATTTCCTTATAAAACCCAATTAATCAATCCACCTTAACCGAAACTTAACTCATACAAAACCTATCTTCAAACCATAAAATAGGTAGAAGTTAGACTAATCATCCAAATGGTGCATAAGTTTTTCCAAGAATGACATTGAACTTACCTTACTTTAGGTATCCACCTTAGCCGAATTTTCTTCCCCAAAGGCTTTTCTTCCTCTTCTTTCTCTAGCTACGGCAATGGAGGAGAAAACATAGGCTAACTTTGGTTTTTCCTCCCACTAACTTGTATTTTATTAACCTTATTCATTATTTCATTTTGTAACATAAACTATTAGCATAAAATAGTTATAATATTATTTACTACATAACATGGCCGGCCACCATATTTAGCTTGGGTAAATTGACATGCAAAACCACTCCTTTCAATGCATGTACTATTAGACCATTGTAAATTAGCCTCTCACTTTCCAACAAAGTTTCATATAAGTCCATATAAAAAAAGATTCACATAAAGATGATCAAATTAATGCATGAAACTTTCACACATGCATTTACTCACTTCATAAACACAGAATATAACTTTTAATTATTTTCTTAATTACGAGGTGTTGACAGACTTTTAAAAATTTTTCCAGACACTGTCCAGTCTGAGTACTAGTCGCTTCAAAAATCATATCTTGAGTTTCACAACTCGAAAATCAGTTTTGTGATTTTTCCCTGAAACTAGACTCATGTCCCCACCTATATATTTTTTTCTAGAATTTTTGGTCGGGCCCATTAGTACAGTTTATTAGTCAAAGTCTCTCATGTTACAGGGGTCGACTACACTGACCTTTTCCCATTACGACTGGGATATCTCTCTGCACAGGGCTTCAATACTAATGCCGTTTGTTTCTATGGAAACTAGACTCAGAGAGGAATCCATACATATATGGTATGACCCCTAATTATCCCTGGTCAATTTATAGTGAATTTCCAAAGGCGGAACAGTGAATCCAGAAACTGTTCTGGCCCTGTTCCACAAGAACCCGAATATCTCTTTCTGTACTGTTCCTATAATTGCTTCGTTACTTCCATATAAAAGTAGATTCATCAAGGTTCGATTACATAATTTATTCACTATTTAATTCCACTCCTACGAATTTATGTGATTTTTCAATTCCACACCACTGTTGCTGTCAAAATCTGTTTTCAAGATAAACTTTACCTATTTTGTGGTTACCATGGACCAACTAGGATTTTGCCCTACATAGGTCCACATGTGATCATATTTAGCCATTCCAATGGCTGATCATTAGCCCAACACTTCCATTTCAAACCATAGTCACATCATGAAATCATATATATACATACATACACACAAATGGTCTAATGCCATACTCCACTTTTACAAGCCATTTTCGCATGGCTTTACACACATACAACACAAAAGAACTTAAACAACAGGGGGTAGTCCTATACATGCCATATCCAGAGTTCAACTAAAAGAATACCAAAAGAGCTTGATAGTGTAGATGACTTCGACTTCGCTGATCCCGAATCCGATAGCTAACGAACAAAATCTATAAAACAGAGAGCCAAAGCAACCGGGTAAGCATTTAAAGCTTAGTAAGTCTCAAGTAATGAAATCGGCTTTGACTACAGTATTACATTCACATAGTTAACTAAATCACTTTATTAACACACATTCTCATACTCATACTTACTTCACACTTCACCCACATAGATACACAAGGTATCAACCTTTATAAAAGCCGAAAATTCGTTAGCCGATCGCACGAATACCATTTAAAACAAACCGACTTTCCAATGCACATGCAAACATACCTTATCATTCGGGTTGGTCAAGCATAATTATTAAATTAGTTACAGCACAAAACGCTCACATTCAAACCCAAGTTTCTTCGGTATTTAACCGAATGCAGCCGCAAACACATTTGCCTTCGGGTCTTAGCCCGGACATATCAACTCGCATAATTGCCTTCGGGTCTTAGCCCGGACATATCATCTCGCATAATTGCCTTCGGGTCTTAGCCCGGATATATCATCTCGCATAATTGCCTTCGGGTCATAGCCCGGATATATCAACTCGCATAATTGCCTTCGGGTCATAGCCCGGATATATCAACTCGCATAATTGCCTTCGGGTCATAGCCCGGATATATCAACTCGCATAATTGCCTTCGGGTCTTAGCCCGGATATATCCCAATGCTCATGCACACATATATCAATAATCATAACACATCCATATCATTTCTTCGTTACTAAGGCTCAAACACAAAACATTTATTAAACCTTTCAAATTTCGGCTCAATAGCCACACACAAAGAGCATAATTTCAATTGGCTTTATAACATAGTCTCTATGCACATTCGACTATCCGTCATAATATGACTAATCATTTCAATATAATTCAAGTAGGGTCATTACTCGAAGACTTACCTCAAATGTCGTCGAACGACTTCAACGGCTATTCAATTACTTTTTCCTTCCCTTTATCGGATCTAGTTCCCCTTTGCTCTTGAGCTTACTTTAGGTATCCACCTTAGCCGAATTTTCTTCCCCAAAGGCTTTTCTTCCTCTTCTTTCTCTAGCTACGGCAATGGAGGAGAAAACATAGGCTAACTTTTAATTATTTTCTTAACTCGGTTTTGTGGTCCCGAAACCACTTCCCGACTAGGGTCAATTTAGGGCTGTCACAAAGAAGGTGTCCATTGATGTTCCATTCAGCCGAATATGGACATGCCTTTAAAGTTCATCTCTCTAGTTTAATTTAACTCATTAATAGCCACATCACTTAGTCATTAAGCTATGTCCATTAGGCTATCAAATGTAGGCTATAAATAGTCTGTTATCACATTTTGTAAAGGACTTTTGACTTTTGATCATTTGAATGAACTTTGTTCAAAGAGTGAGTTTTCTCCTCTCTAAATTCGTACGAGTTTCGATCTGACTTATCTAGCGTGCTAGTGGCGTCTATCGTTCTCTTTTGAACTTATCACCTTGCTTTGGTGTGGCGTTCAACCCTTCTACAATTCTGCAATCCCACCTTGAACCGAATAGAAATCGGGGTGACACTTTTTAGTGTTGAATCGTTTCTGGCGTTTAAGCTCATTTATCCATTCCACAAACTATCCTAGATTTTACCCAATTATAATATCTTTTTACAAAACCGAGCCTTCATTTATCAACTTCCATTTTTCTTATTTTTATCCTTAAATCGAGCCTACTACCCTTATAAATTTACCATCACCTTAGCCAACCTTTAAAACCATTTGAAAGCTTCCGCATCTTTAGCCTTATTTCATCCTATTTCCGATAACTCAACTATTCCTCGTCGACGATCGGGCAATCAAGTGAATCGACTCAATTAACCCGGGCTGGATCACATCATCTGGTATCAGAGCTATTAAAATGACGAATGCCGACGTTCGTACCAAGCTCGGAGTAGGTTCGTAACGTGAAAAAAAAAATTTAGGTTGTAATTTTTTTTCTCTTCTTCCTTTGTATTTCAGCATATTGTAATTGAAAAAAAAATCAAAAAAAAAGAGAAGAGGAAATTTGAAAAAAAAATTCAAAAAAAAATTCAAAAAAAAAATTTAAGTATAAAAAAAAGTGAAAAGTCTTGTGAGTTTTATTTTGTTTCTTGTTGCTTCCAAGCATCTATTCATTCTACCATTCCCTCTACCCCCCAAAACGCCACACATACTTTGATTTTTATTTTCTTTGTTTAGCCTACCCTACACCCGACGTTATCCCTTGTAACCCATTTGAAGCCGACCCTCTAAGCCGCAATAAGTCTTCTTGAAACAAAATACGAATTCACGAGAGTGAGACGAGCGGAAAAAGGCACGAGTGGTGAGTACATTAGAGCGAGCAAAAGCCATTAAACAAGTGTAAACACGAGTGGAGTGTTATCCAATTTTCTTTGTGAGTGAAACATGAGATTTTTGTGGTGAGGTATTTACTTTCTATTTTATTTTAATCATTTTTTTAGCAAAAAAAAAAATCATGTCACAAGAATTTTCTGAATCAGATTTCCAATATTTGAAGCAAGAGATACGTAGAATGGTGAAATCAAATTTTGATAAATTGCATGATCGATTGGATCGAGTGGAGGAAAGAGCCAGACGAAAACAAAATCTACCAAATCGAGAAATGGAGTCGAGATCATTGCGGCGATACGCATCCAAAGACTACTCGCTAAGAGATTCTTATCGGGATTCCTATTCGTCAAGGAATTCAAGACGCGACAGCCTAGAGCTTGCAACTTCTCGACATGACGAACGAGAGAGGATGAGTTATTCATCGTATGATTCAAAGAAGTCCTTCCCGGAGGATTGTTCCCAAAGAAATGGACAAGAAGCCTATGAAAATATTTTCTCTTCCTTTGGGGCAAATGATTATATTTTTGATTCTTTTGTGTCGACTGCACATTGTAATGAAATCGAAAAAGCAAGAGAAAAAGAAAATGAAGAGAAAGAATTTGAAAAAGAAATTGAGATTGTACAAGAGTACGAGCGAGAAAAAGAAATCGAAAGAAAAGAAAAAGAGATTGAAAAAGAAAAAGAAATAAAAAAAGAGTGAGGTCGAAAATAAAATTGAAAACGAGAGAGGAAATGAAAAGAGAAAAAAAGAAGTTGAGATTAAAAAAGAAACGAGAGAAAAAGAGACATATGAACCAGAAAAAGTGAGGAGCATTCCAACTAAGCCATATGAAATTTGTTCTTGTTCTGTTTCTGCTTTTCAGGTATCCAAAAGGCCTAGTGACGATAATTTACAACTCCAATACCTTTCCAAGGAGAGAAGGTTCACCTTGATTGAAAAATGTAACGTTCTCAACTATCTTAGTTCGCCTATGCCAAAAGAGGAGCAAGGTATGAGTTTTGAAATTCTTAAAGCACCTCTGTTTTATTCGATTGTTGATGGAAACCTTGTTGATGAATTGTCCTTTAGAAGTGATCTAAATTTTGATGTGGTTACTTACCATCCTTTGATTGATGATAATACATTTGCGTAGAATGATGGCAAGAAGAATAACGCTTTTGGAAATTGCGATGCTGATGAGTTTGTTAGTGAAATAATAATTATTCGGCAATTGCAAGATAAGAAGACATATAAGCCATTCCATCAGCTTGATTTGGGTAAAAATATGAACTCATTGATCTTTTGTGAGAAACTACTTTGTATAAACAAGAATGTGGGTATGAGATTTGAAACGTATGAATGCTTGAAAACATGCATGTCTTTGATTTGTTTGTTTGATATGACGATGACATGTAAAATGGTTAGTGCACTTAAAGTTGAAGATGGTGTCTCAAATCTGCTTTGTTATCCAAATTCCGCATTTTTGAGCAAAATTGACCGACTGAAATTTAGATTACATGATCATTTGGATGAGTTCTCGATGTATTTTGATTATAATTCCAATTTGATTATGATGCATGCTCTATTGTCGAGTATGGAGATCCATTTTGAAAAGGTTAATTCAAGCAAGGAATTTCGACTACTCTACATCGCCAAGGAGAGAAGGTTTGTGTTGACCGAACAAGGTAAAACTGATCTTTGTTTTCCTACTTTTAAAGGTAAGTCTCATGAACTTTTTGAAACATCGTTGTACTCTTTAGGTGGTGATAAAGATAGTGTTGTTGATTTGACTCGTTATTCACATGCTGGTTATGACTTGTGGAAACAATTTGAGACATTTGAATGCCTTAGAACATGTTCATTTTTGTTTCGAATAATTGACGAGGCATTAGCGAGTAAATTAATTTGTTTGCATGATTGTCAACATGTTGCTTTGAATCTGTCCACTCGCATGGAATTTTCTTGTTCTATTCTGCTTGCATATGGATTACAAATTTATCTGAAACACTTTTTGCTAATTCATGGTTATTCCTTTCAGTTGTTCCAATTCCAATCCGTCCCATTCGACCGAGGAAAGCTGAGTAAAAGTTGCTGTGATCGAGTGAACCAATGGCTCGACTTGAGGACAAGTCGTTCTAAAGAAGGGGGAATGATACGACCCTGCCCCGAAAACATCATTGGCTCAGTTCATCAGGCGCTATTCGTAAACTTTTGCAAGCTAAACTAGCTTGTTCCGGCTCAATGGAGCTCAATCGAGCTGATTCTAGCTCATTGAGCTTGAACTTCAATTTATTTAATTTTATGCTTTTAGTTTGCTGGAATAAATTTTATTTAAGTTCAGCTCGTTTTTAACTTTCTTAAGTTTACATTATTTTGCTGGAATAAAACAAATAAGTTGCTGATTAGTTAATTAAAATAAGTTAATTAATTTGTTTAAAAATCAGGACATCCTTATTTTAATGTGTCTTAGTTTATTACCTATTAAATAGATGTCTAATAGTTAATTAAGTGTGTCTAAATTTAAGACAAATTTAATTCATGTTTTCAATTAATTTTCCAGACGAATTTAATGTGCAGGTTATTGTGTACTTTGGACGAATTTAATGCTGTCACTTAATGTGTTTTTTGCTGCTGTTGTTTAATGTGTCTTAAGTGCTTTAAAGTGCCGAATTTAATGTCTTATTGTTGACTTAATTCATGTCCAGCCGAAATTAATGTGCATGCATTATTTGACCGAATTTAATTACTTGTCTACAGGTTTAATGGCTTGGACGGCATTAAAGGAGGTAGATGATGCCGAATTTAATATGTACATGGACATGGGACAAGCATTTAAATGAGACATGTTGGCCGAATTTATTGTACAACAAGACATGCATTAAAGATGTTGTTCTACATGCATGGAACGGCAATTAATGAGATGTTCCACATGCAATGGACGACATTTAAATGAGGGAGAGTGATGAGGGCACCATGCGTGAACAGCAAATTAAGAGCCAATTGAAGATGCATGGACAGCAAGATTCAACAAATGGGAAAGTGTATGGATGTCTAGCTACATTAATTTATGCAATGAATCTTTGGCCTCCAAGGTGATTGTTCAGCCAAGAGACACTTATTGGCTAGTACATTCATGCTATAGCCGAACCTAGACAAGGCTGATGGGCTGCCATTCATTCATCTACATTCAAGAGCTATGTTTGCTTAATCAAGAATGTGTCCATTGATGTTCCATTCAGCCGAATATGGACATGCCTTTAAAGTTCATTTCTCTAGTTTAATTTAACTCATTAATAGCCACATCACTTAGTCATTAAGCTATGTCCATTAGGCTATCAAATGTAGGCTATAAATAGTCTGTTATCACATTTTGTAAAGGACTTTTGACTTTTGATCATTTGAATGAACTTTGTTCAAAGAGTGAGTTTTCTCCTCTCTAAATTCGTACGAGTTTCGATCTGACTTATCTAGCGTGCTAGTGGCGTCTATCGTTCTCTTTTGAACTTATCACCTTGCTTTGGTGTGGCGTTCAACCCTTCTACAATTCCGCAATCCCACCTTGAACTGAATAGAAATCGGGGTGACACTTTTTAGTGTTGAATCGTTTCTGGCGTTTTAGCTCATTTATCCATTCCATAAACCATCCTAGATTTTACCCAACTATAATATCTTTTTACAAAACCGAGCCTTCATTTATCAACTTCCATTTTTCTTATTTTTATCCTTAAATCGAGCCTACTACCCTTATAAATTTACCATCACCTTAGCCAACCATTAAAACCATTTGAAAGCTTCCGCATCTTTAGCCTTATTTCATCCTATTTCCGATAACTCAACTATTCCTCATCGACGATCGGGCAATCAAGTGAATCGACTCAATTAACCCGGGCCGGATCACATCATCAGATCTGAAATTAAATCCCCAAATTCAATTAAATGAGCAGCAAGGAACAAACAACGAATGAATAAATGTCTTTGGAATTCAAGGAGATGAAATCGAACTCCAATAGTGAAACCCCACAAGCCGAATCTGCCCAAGAACAAACCGACAAGAAAAACCCCAAATTCCAGCAACTTGATTTCCCCAAAATCAGAATGTATTAATCGACAAGAACCCTAGGATTTAGGGATTTTGATTCGAAACTTTACTGCCCAAAAGTAGACCGATTAAATGGAAGGATCTTTGAATTAAACAAAGCTGAATCACAAGCAAGAACAGCAAAAAGATTAGATAATGAATTGGCACAAGTAGGAATAAAGAAACAAATCGAAACAGCAAGAAATAAAGAAAAGTCCTAAGAACCCTTGAATTCCCGAAAGAGTTCACAAATTCCTTCAAACGGCTCTAATCTCCCCTCCAAAGAATATCGATGGCAAGAAGAAGGTTGAAGATGGCTCCCACAATCAAAAGATTGTTAAAAAAACTTCTAAAGAAAACTCAAGAGAGAAATCTTGGAGAAAAACTCAAAGAAAATTCTGCTCTCAACAAATCTAAAATTTAAGAATAAATCTAAGTGTTATGTACAAGGGGTGGCTGGCCATGCCTTTAAATAGGCCTCAAGTAATCCTAATCTAACAAGTAACTAATAAAATTAAACCTAATTAATAGAATAAAATAAAGGAAAATTTGGCCAAGCATATATATGGGCTGTTTTTGGGCCGAATTTTACATGGATGTTCCTACAGCTTAAAAAATTAAATTAAACAATTAAAATGTTTATAAATTGGGCCCTTTGACATTTTGGCCTGATTTTCAACTAAGTATGAAGGAATTTCTTGATTGGGCTAGAATTTGGTTATTGGGCCCCGCCTTCAAGAATTTGGGCTCGTGATCCATCTCCTTCCGAAATTGGGTCGTTGATGCTCGTAACGGAGATCCAATGCGTGTTGGCTGCAAGATTGGTTTCTTGGACCAAGATTTCCAAGATTTGAAATCTTGATTTTCTTGATTCTTGAAATCTCTTCGAACAGCATAATTGGGCCAAGATTCGGTTTCTTGATTTTCTTGAAAACAAGAAAGTGAATCTTGATTTTCTTGTTCTCTCGTGTATGCATCTAAGGCATTGCTACCAAACTCTTGAATGGTCCCATTTAGTTTGGACCGCATTTGTCGGGCCTTTGATCTCGTTATTGGGCCTTGTGGCAATTTGAGCCCATCACTTTCTTGAACTTGGGTTGGGCCTTTATGACTCGTATCATTCCCCCCTTCCTCAAAAAGATTCGTCCTCGAATCTGAAAAATCAAACGGGGACAAGTCAGCCACATTAAAAGTAGAACTTACATTGTACTCACCAGGTAGATCAATTTTATAGGCGTTGTCGTTGATCTTCTCGAGTACTTGGAAAGGCCCATCGCCCCTTGGGTCTAACTTAGTCTTCCTTTTTGTAGGAAATCGTTCTTTCCTCAAATGAACCCAAACCCAATCTCTGGGTTCTAGTACAACTCGTTTGCGTCCCTTGTTTGCTTTGTTGGTGTTGGCATCATTTGTTTTGGCTATTCGCTGCCTAGCCTTCTCATGTAAGGATTTCACCAATTCAGCTTTCTGTTCGCCATCTAAATTCATAATGTGTTCAAGAGGTAATGGCGCAAGATCAAGTACTGTTAGTGGGTTAAAACCATAAACAAGTTCAAATGGAGAATAACCAGTTGTAGAATGAATAGATCTATTATATGCAAATTCAACAAATGGTAGGCATTCTTCCCAATTTCTAATGTTCTTTCCCACAACAGCTCGTAATAAAGTCCCTAAGATTCGATTAACTACTTCAGTTTGGCCATCAGTTTGGGGGTGACATGTAGTAGAATAAAGTAATTTAGTACCAAGCTTACCCCACAATACCTTCCAAAAGTGGCTAAGGAATTTGACATCTCTGTCAGAAACAATCGTTTGAGGGATGCCATGAAGTCTTACCACTTCTTTAAAGAATAAGTCTGCCACATGTGTAGCATCATCTGTTTTGTGACAAGGAATAAAATGTGCCATTTTTGAAAACCTGTCAACAACAACAAATATACTATCTCTGCCTTTCTTGGTTCGAGGCAAACCTAAAATAAAATCCATAGATAAATCTATCCCAGGAGAAGTAGGAATCGGTAAAGGAGTGTAAAGGCCATGAGGCATTACCTTAGATTTTGCCTGTTTGCATGTAATGCACTTGGAACATACCTTTTCCACATCTTTCTTCATATGTGGCCAATGAAAGTGTTCTTGCAAGATATCCAGTGTTTTGGCCACACCAAAATGTCCCATTAAACCCCCACTATGGGCTTCATGAATCAATAAGTCTCTCATGGAACACTTTGGTGTGCATAACCTGTTCATACGAAAAAGAAAGCCATCTATAAGATAAAATTTATCAAAAGCAGTATGTCCACAATTCTTATAGATATGGCTGAAATCAGCATCATCATCATATAGTTCCTTAATATGTTCGAACCCTAAGACTTTAGCATTCAATGTAGTTATTAAAGCATATCGTCTAGACAAAGCATCTGCAACTACTTTATCTTTACCTGTTTTATATTGTATTACATAAGGAAATGTTTCAATGAATTCTACCCATCGGGCATGCCGTTTACTCAATTTACCTTGTCCCTTTAACCATTTAAGGGATTCATGATCTGTATGTATGACAAACTCATTGGGTAGCAAGTAATGTTGCCATACTTGAAGTGCACGAACTAACGCTAATAGTTCTTTGTCATAGGTCGAGTAGTTTAACTGTGCACCATTCAATTTCTCACTAAAATAAGCAATAGGTTACTTATCTTGCATTAAAACAGCGCCGATTCCAATTCCTGAAGCAACACTCAAGTTCAAAAGTTTTAGCAAAATCAGGTAATTTAAGCAAAGGAGCAGTTAGCTTTTAGAGTTTGAAAGGCCTTTTCTTGGGTTTCACCCCATTTGAAACCCACTGATTTCTTTATAACCTCCGTCAATGGGGCAACAATAGTAGAGAAATCTTTCACAAATCGTTTATAAAAACTAGCTAAACCATGGAAAGATCTCACCTCAGTTACCGATTTAGGAGTCGGCCACTCCTTAATTGCCTTGACTTTGTCCTCGTCAACATGAATACCTTGAGCACTAACTATAAAACCTAAAAATATTAGTTTATCACAACAGAATTTGCATTTATCAAGGTTGGAAAATAATCTTTCAGCTCGTAGAATATTCAAAACGGTTCGAACATGGAAAACATGATCATCTAATGTCTTTGAGTAAATTAAAATGTCATCAAAATAAACTACTACAAATTTTCCCAAGTGAAGCCTTAAAACATTATTCATTAATCTCATAAATGTACTAGGTGCATTAGTAAGGCCGAAAGGCATAACTAACCATTCATACAATCCAAATTTTGTTTTAAAAGCTGTTTTCCATTCATCCCCTTCCCTCATTCGAATTTGATGATAACTGCTTTTTAAATCAATTTTTGTAAATATTATTGAACCATGTAATTCATCAAGCATATCATCAAGTCTAGGGATTGGGTGTCGATACTTTACCGTTATCTTGTTGATTGGGCGACAATCAACACACATACGAAACGTACCATCTTTCTTTGGCACCAATAAGACAGGAACAGCACAAGGACTTAGGCTCTCACGAATGTACCCTTTATCTAGTAATTCCTCAACCTGTCTTTGCAATTCCTTTGTCTCCTCAGGATTGCATCTATAGGCTGGTCTATTTGGGATTGAAGCTCCGGGTATTAAGTCAATTTGATGTTCTATCCCTCGTAAAGGTGGTAAACCTTTAGGGGCCTCACTAAAAACATCCTCATAATCCTGCAAAAGAGATTGAAACACATTAGGCAAATTTTCGTTAATGTTAGATAAAGATAAATAATTTTGCCTAAACCTCACAAGGATACAAGGCTGTTTATTGAGTAGGGCTCTCCGCACATCTTTTTTTGTTGCCATTAAATTTTTCACTCTCATTTTACCACTTGCGGATTCACTCACCTTTGGGCTATTTAGATTTTGACTTTTTTCACTACTAGCCTATTTTCTCTCTGTCTTTTGTATTTGTCCTTTTTCCCTTACCCCCTCACAAAATTTCATCATTTTTAATTGATATACATCACTGGGATTTAAAGGAGCAAGAGTGAATTTTCAGCCTTTAAACACAAGAGAGTATCTATTAAGCTTGCCTTGGTGTGTAACATCACGATCAAATTGCCAAGGTCGTCCAAGGAGCAAGTGTGCCGCATGCATTGGGACCACATCACACTATACCTCAATCTCATAATTCCCGAGCTTAAAAGTGATCAAGGACTGTTTTGTAACTTTAACTTCTGAGCATTCATTAAGCCACTGAAGGTGATACGGCTTAGGGTGCTCGATACAAGGTAATGTTAAGGAACCCACCAAATAACTGCTAACTAGATTTGAACAACTCCCACTATCAATAATAAGTGAATATAAGTTACCTTTTATAAAACATCTAGAATGGAAAATATTGGTCCTTTGGTTATCAAAATCGTCTCCCATTTGGCTATTAAGGGTTCGGCTGTGACAGCCCAAAATTGACCCTAGTCGGGAAGTGGTTTCGGGACCACTAAACCGAGTCACCGAAATGTTCGAATGTGATATTTATTGTCTAGAATATGTAATTATGAATGTGTGAAAATTTCAAGCTTCGATTTAGTCGATTGCATGTGAGTTTTAGTAAATAGGACTTATGTGAGAAAATTTTGAAATGTGATAGGTCAAAGCATAAGGACCTATTAGTGCATGTTGAAAAAGGGGGACTTGCATGTCAATTTCCCCCCTCTATTAGTAGTGGCCGACCATGACAAGTATGGTAGACCAAGTGTGATGGGCAAGACATGTCATAGACATGTTGTGTTGGTGCATCATAGGTGGAAACAATAAAATAATGAGCATGGTAATTAAATAATGAAAGGGAGGAGTGATGAAAAAAAAAAGAATGGTCTCATCTATGCCCCCCCATTGCCGTGAGTTAAAGAAAAGAAAAGAAAAATTTTATTCATCCTTTTTCATCTTCTTTTGGCTGAAAATTCTAAGGAAGGAGGAAGGAGTTCTTGCTTCATGTTTGGTTTGGAAGAGGATTAGGAGGAGGTTTGGCCATACTTGTATCTAGATCAAGCTCAAGAGCAAAGGGGAACTAAATCTGATAAAGGGAAGGAAAAAGTGGTCGAATAGCTATCGGAATCGTTCGACAACATCCGAGGTAAGTTCTTGAGTAAAAGAGCTTAAATTATGATTTGATTAGATCATGTTTTAAGCAAATCAAAATCATGCTCCTTGTGTGTGGCTATTGAGCCGAAATTGCAAGAATGATAAGTGTCTTGTGTTTGAGTTTTGCTAACGAAAATGAAATACGAATGTGCCATGATTTATTGTTAAATGTGCATGGTTATTTGAATGATGTCCGGGCTAAGTCCTGAAGGCTTTGTGCTAAGTGACCATATCCGGACTAAGATCCGAAGACATTTGTGCGAGTTACTAAATCCGGGTTAAGTCCCAAAGGCATTTGTGCGAGTTACTAAATCCGGGTTAAGTCCCAAAGGCATTTGTGCGAGTTACTATAACCGGGCTATGTCCCGAAGGCATTTGAACGAGTAGCTATATCCGGTTAAATTCCGAAGGTACGTGATTTGGGAATGAATGATCTTGCTGTAAAAATTTCAGTTAATACGCTTGAAACATCCCAACATTGAGGTATCTTTCGTATGTGCTTTGAATTAGTTGAGCCCTTACAAATAAGTATTCGCTCAGTTGATAAATGAGCTACCGGCCTTTGGCTAAGTTGATCTTTGTGTATGAATAAAAGGGTTGGTAATGTGAAGTAAGTATGATATTGAAAAATTGTGCATATGAAATTATCCGTTTAGCTACATGAATGCTATACTTTTGTTGTGCTGGAATCCCTTGCTCAAAACTTAGTAAGCATAAATTGCTTACTCCGTCTCCTTGATTCTCTGTTTTATAGATTTTGGTTCTCCAGCTATCGGACTCGGGATTTTGAAGTCGAAGTCCACCACACTATCAAAGCCCCCCCCTTTTTGGTACAATTTTGGTTGAACTTCGAAATGGCATGTATAGGACTACCCTTTTGTTGTGGGTCATGGACCCTTTGGACTTGTATAATTTTGGATAGCCATGCGAAAATGGCTTATATATGTTTGAGTATAATGTTATAATCATTTGGTATGGATATGCTTAACAAGGATTGGCCATGGGAATGGTTAATCACTATCATAAATTGTGCTATTTTTGCTAAAAGGGCTAGTTGAATCATGGAAACTATGAAATAGGTAAAGTCTACCTTAAAGGCAGATGCTGACAGCAGCAGTGATGTAGATTTGGAAAATCACTAAAAATAGTAGAAATGGAATTAAATAGTGAATAAATTATGTGAACGAACCTTGATGAATCTATTTTCATAGGAAAGTAACGAAACGATCATATGGACAGTATGTTAAGAGATATTCAGGTTCTCGTTAGATAGGGCCAGAACGGTTTCTGGATTCCCTGTTTCGACTTTGGAAATTCATTATAAATTAACCAGAGATAATTAGGAGTCATGCCATATATGTATAGATTCCTCTTTGAGTCTAGTTTCTAAAGAAACAAACGACATCAGTATTGAAGCCCTGTACAGGGAGATATCCAAGTCGTAATGCGCAAAGGTCAGTGTAGTCGATCCCTGTAACATGGGAGACTTTGACTAATAAACTGTACTAATTGGCTGATACGACCCTGGCCAAGGATGCCCTTGATTTTAGCTTGAATTCAGCTCCTCAAGCTCCATTTAGCTAAATTAATTTTATTTGCTGGAATAAATTAATTATTTAAGTTAATTAGGTAATTTAGTTAAAGCTCTTAATTACTTGTCAGCTTATTACATGTTATAATTATGTTGTGTTAGCCGAATTTAATTAGGTGGCAGGATTATATTTAATTTGTCTTAATACCATTTAGTTCAGTCGAATATACATTTGCACTTAATTTAGTTCATGTTTTTTTCTTGTAGGATGGCTGAATGCATGAAGGAGCATTAAAGTCCAAGTGCATGAATGGTTCAATACAACGTATGGGAGTATACATGAATGGCTGAATACATGAATGGTTGGATTCATGGATATGGCTCATTTTATGATAATTCAAGGTGTTTATTCAGCCAAGAAGAGCAACTAAATTCATTCTCCAAAAGCTGGCCGATGCACTTCCCAAAACAGCACCTATGCGTTCACATTTGGAGTTCACACCAAGGACCATTTGACTGATCATTGTTCACACTTCCAAAGACTTTTCCAACTCCTTTTTCACACCTTCAAGGCTGTTCACGTTCACCTTTAATGCTGGTCTCTTTTTAGCCAAGAATTACATTTTAATGAGCTCATTTAAGCTCAATTGGCTGAACCTAGCTGCTGCCATTTCTCCAAGTGAATTTGCTCTTCTAGAAATCGTCCCTTGAGCTTCAAATTCAGCTGAATTTAGCTCCAGCAATTTAGTTTTTTATTTCCAAAATTTTCTAGCATTTTCTAGCCTAATTAATTACTTAGACATTAAGTCTTTGTTTTGGCCATTCGGCTACCTAGCTGATCACTATAAATAGTTGTTCATTTTCATTGTAAAAGGACTTTTGACTTTTGATCATTTGAATGAACTTTGTTCAAAGAGTGAGTTTTCTCCTCTCTAAATTCGTACGAGTTTCGATCTGACTTATCTAGCGTGCTAGTGGCGTCTATCGTTCTCTTTTGAACTTATCACCTTGCTTTGGTGTGGCGTTCAACCCTTCTACAATTCCGCAATCCCACCTTGAACCGAATAGAAATCGGGGTGACACTTTTTAGTGTTGAATCGTTTCTGGTGTTTAAGCTCATTTATCCATTCCACCGACTATCCTAGATTTTACCCAACTATAATATCTTTTTACAAAACCGAGCCTTCATTTATCAACTTCCATTTTTCTTATTTTTATCCTTAAATCGAGCCTACTACCCTTATAAATTTACCATCACCTTAGCCAACCTTTAAAACCATTTGAAAGCTTCCGCATCTTTAGCCTTATTTCATCCTATTTCCGATAACTCAACTATTCCTCGTCGACGATCGAGCAATTACGTGAAATGACTCAATTAACCCGGGCTGGATCACATCATCTGGTATCAGAGCTACTAAAACGAGGAGTGCCGACATTCGTATCAAGCTCGGAGTAGGTTCGTAACATGAAAGAAAAATAAAAAAAATTCAGGTTGTAATTTTTTTTTCTTTTTCTCTTTTCTCTTCCCTTTGTATTTCAGCATATTGTAATTGAACAAAAAAATCAAAAAAAAAAAGAAGAGGAAATTTGAAAAAAATCGAAAAAAAATTGAAAAAAAATAGAAAAAAAAATTCGAAGTATTAAAAAAAAGTGAAAAGTCTTGTGAGTTTTATTTTGTTATTATTTCTTATTGCTTCCGAGCATCCATTCATTCTACCATTCCTTCTACCCCCCCAAAAAATGCCACACATACTTTGATTTTTTTCTTTGTTTAGCCTACCCTACACCCGACGTTATCCCTTGTAACCCATTTGAAGCCGACCCTCTAAGCCACAATAAGTCTTCTTGAAACAAAATACGAATTCACGAGAGTGAGACGAGTGGAAAAAGGCACGAGTGGTGAGTACATTAGAGCGATTAAAAGCCATTAAACGAGCGTAAACACGAGTGGTGTGCTATCCAATTTTCTTTGCGAGTGAAACGTGAGATTTTTGTGGTGAGGTATTTAATTTTTGTTTTGTTTTAATCATTTTTTTTAGTAATTAAATCATGTCTCAAGAAGAATTCTCTACTAATGAATTTCAATACTTGGTGAACGAGATGGGCCGAATTTTGGAGGAAGAACTAAGCCCATTAAAAAGACGTTTGAACCGAGTGGAGGAAAAGTCCCAACGAAAACAAAATCCACCAAGTCGAGAAACGGAGTCGAGATCATCACGGCAATACGCGTCCAAAGACTACTCGCTAAGAGATTCTTATCGGGATTTCTATTCAACGAGGAACTCAAGACGAAGCAAAGCAAGTTTTGAGTTTGAAGCTTTTCAAGGTGACGAACGAGGAATCACAAGTAGTCCTTCATATGCACCAAGGTATTCGTCCGCCAAGAATCAATCTCGAAGAGGTGATCATTTTTTGTATGAAAGTTGTTCTAATTATACCCAACGAGAGTCATTTTGTGCTGATTCATTTGCAACATCTCCATCCTATAATGAAAGAGCGAGGCAAAAAGAAAAAGAAATAAGAAGAAAGGAAAGACAAGAAATGTTGATGAGAGAAAATGAGCACATATGGAATGAAATCGAGAGACGAAAAAAAGAAATGAAAGAAAAGGAACAAGAAATCAAAAAAGTGAGAGAAAAAGAAAATGAAGAGAAAGAATTCAAAAAGAAATTGAGATTGAACAAGAGTGCAAGCGAGAAAGAGAAATCGAAAGAAAAGAAGAAAAGATTGAAAAAGAAAAAGAAATCCAAAAAGAGAGTGAGGTCGAAAATAAAACTGAAAATGAGAGAGGAAATGAAAAGAGAAAAAAAGAAGTTGAGATTAGAAAAGAAACGAGAGAAAAAGAGATAAACGAACCAGAAAAAGTGAGGAGCATTTCAACTAATCCATATGAAACTTGTTCTTGTTCTGTTTCTTCTTTCCAGGTGCCCGAGATATCAAAAGATAATTTTCAACTTCACTACCTTTCCGATGAAAGACATTTTCATATGGTCAGTATAGGTAAGGTTGAAGATGAAAACGTGCCCCAAGAGTTCAAAGGTAAGAGAGGTGAGGAAATGTTAACAATCGAGTCACGACCACCAGGTTTGAAAATTGTTGAAATACTTTTTAGTGACTTAATTTCTAAATGCTCTCCTTATTTTGGTCTGATTAATTGCTACTCCCTGAATGTGGTTGATTTTTGTTCCAATCAACAAACCAAAGATTTAATTTTGCGTGATGACGGTTTTTCACGAAAGGCGATTAAATTTTTCATTTGTGACAATTTTGTGCACCAATTAACGCTTTGTGGAAAATCCATGAATTTGTGCAAGTATGAATTGATGAATGTAAAAAGTTTTAATTGTTTGTCCCTGTGTATGCAAAAATCCCACTGGTTTAACGTGTTTGGTTTAATGAAATTTTTGCTACATTTTGGCATGAATACTCAAAATCAAGTTTTTAAACCGGGAATCTATTTTGGTTCGTTTTATGGGAAAGTCAAGGTTCATCAATTTTGTGTGAACAATTTCTATTGTTTTGATAATTGGGTGTTGAATAAGGAACTGAGGTATGAAAAATTTGATTTCAATTTAAATTCATTCCTTAATCCATTTTTGTGGTTGTATTTGAAGTTCGTATTTCATTTCGTTAAGGTTAATTCAGCCACAGAGATTCGACTAGACTACATTTCTGAGAAGAGAAGATTTATGATGATCGACAAAAGTAAAAATGATCCTTGCTTTTCCATCCCTCAAGGTAAACAAGGTATGACTTACGAGAACTTTAAAATTTCTCTGCCCTATTCGGTTGGTAATAAAATTTTTGTTGAAGAATTGGTTGCTGCAAGGTATTTAAATTGTGATGTGTTTAACTGTTCAGCTTTATTTAAAAATGAATCATCTGTTTTGATTGATGTTGATGATGCAATTTTGGAAGAACCAATCGTTCAATTTCCATTGCAAGGTTTTACTGTGCATTCATCTGTTTGTGATAAAAAATTTTGTCCAATAAGTTGTGGTGAGGAGTTTATCTGCTTGATCAATGAACGGATTAAGTTGAATGTGTCCACATGTCTCTTGAAAATTTTTGGTAAGATTCTCCTTGATGACAAGTTTGTTGAAAAGGTGAAAGATCAATGGCCACTGTTAAGCTTAACTATGCAAGATTTAAGCCAATTAAGTGGTAAAATCATAACTTGCAAAAAGCTTTGTTCAATCGATTGTGGGTATGAAATTTGGAAAATACCTTCTTGCAAGGATTATGAATGTTCTACCCAAATGGTACTTGGGCCACATATTTGCTCAAATGAATTCTTGATGATTTGTGATTACTCATTTAAAATAATTCCTTCGTTTGATGAGACTTTGTATGGTGAAGATGTAACAAAACAGTTTGGTGTTTTATTTTATTTGTGTTCGATTCTGTTTGATCGAGGAAAGATGAGTAAGCGGAGCTATGATCGAGTGAACCAACGGCTCGACTTGAGGACAGGTCGTTCTAAAGAAGGGGGGAATGATACGACCCTGGCCAAGGATGCCCTTGATTTCAGCTTGAATTTAGCTCCTCAAGCTCCATTTAGCTAAATTAATTTTATTTGCTGGAATAAATTAATTATTTAAGTTAATTAGTTAATTTAGTTAAAGCTCTTAATTACTTGTCAGCTTATTACATGTTATAATTATGTTGTGTTAGCCGAATTTAATTAGGTGGCTGGATTATATTTAATTTGTCTTAATACCATTTAGTTCAGCCGAATATACATTTGCACTTAATTTAGTTCATGTTTTTTTCTTGTAGGATGGCTGAATGCATGAAGGAGCATTAAAGTCCAAGTGCATGAATGGTTCAATACAACGTATGGGAGTATACATGAATGGTTGAATACATGAATGGTTGGATTCATGGATATGGCTCATTTTATGATAATTCAAGGTGTTTATTCAGCCAAGAAGAGCAACTAAATTCATTCTCCAAAAGCTGGCCGATGTACTTCCCAAAACAGCACCTATGCGTTCACATTTGGAGTTCACACCAAGGACCATTTGGCTGATCATTGTTCACACTTCCAAAGACTTTTCCAACTCTTTTTTCACACCTTTAAGGCTGTTCACGTTCACCTTTAATGCTGGTCTCTTTTCAGCCAAGAATTACATTTTAATGAGCTCATTTAAGCTCAATTGGCTGAACCTAGCTGCTGCCATTTCTCCAAGTGCATTTGCTCTTCTAGAAATCGTCCCTTGAGCTTCAAATTCAGCTGAATTTAGCTCCAGCAATTTAGTTTTTTATTTCCAAAATTTTCTAGCATTTTCTAGCCTAATTAATTACTTAGACATTAAGTCTTTGTTTTGGCCATTTGGCTACCTAGCTGATCACTATAAATAGTTGTTCATTTTCATTGTAAAAGGACTTTTGACTTTTGATCATTTGAATGAACTTTGTTCAAAGAGTGAGTTTTCTCCTCTCTAAATTCGTACAAGTTTCGATCTGACTTATCTAGCGTGCTAGTGGCGTCTATCGTTCTCTTTTGAACTTATCACCTTGCTTTGGTGTGCGTTCAACCCTTCTACAATTTCGCAATCCCACCTTGAACCGAATAGAAATCGGGGTGACACTTTTTAGTGTTGAATCATTTCTGGTGTTTAAGCTCATTTATCCATTCCACCGACTATCCTAGATTTTACCCAACTATAATATCTTTTTACAAAACCGAGCCTTCATTTATCAACTTCCATTTTTCTTATTTTTATCCTTAAATCGAGCCTACTACCCTTATAAATTTACCATCACCTTAGCCAACCTTTAAAACCATTTGAAAGCTTTCGCATCTTTAGCCTTATTTCATCCTTTTTCCGATAACTCAACTATTCCTCGTCGACGATCGAGCAATTACGTGAAATGACTCAATTAACCCGGGCTGGATCACATCATTGGCCCAACGAAAAATTCTAGAAAAAAATATGTAGATGGGCATATGAGTCTAGTTTCAGGGAAAATTTACGGAACTGGATTCCGAGTTTCTGAACTCAAGATATGATTTTTAAAGCGACTAGTACGCAGATTGGCAGTGTCTGGGAAATTTTTTTATAAGTGGTTTAAAGTCTGTTAACACCTCGTGTTCGACTCCGGTGACGGTCTCGGGTTCAGGGTGTTACATTTGATTGGTATCAGAGCTACAGTTTAGTCAATTCTAGGACTACCGTAATGCGTTGGGTCTAGCTATACATGCCATTTTATGTGATCAATTGATAGTGTGGTGATTTCTGACATTTGCAAATGTGTTTATTTATAGTAATGGATCCCGATCCCGACCGAGCGGTAGCTGATGATCTTGAGAGTGTAGCGCCCGCTCCCGTACAAGGGACAGCACCGGCGGACTCTCAACCTAATGCTAGTAACCCGAATGATGAAGCTAGACAAGCTTTCTATAGCGTGATGAATGATTGGTTCAACCAATACATTCGAACTAATACGGCTGTTCCACAACCTCCATTCTCGACTAATACCACCCCCGCACCTACAATACCTTCGAAAATTAACCAAATAAGGTCAAATAAGCCCCCAGTTGACAGAATCTGAAAACATGGGGCTACTGAATTTAAAGCTACGGATAGCGACGATGCCGAGCAAGCTAAATTTTGGTTGGACAACACTATCTGGGTACTCGATGAGCTATCTTGTACACTCGATGAATGCCTAAAGTGTACTATCTCCTTGCTACGCGATTTTGCCTACTATTGGTGGAGTACTCTGACTTCTGTTGTGCCCCGAGAGCAAGTAACTTGGGAGTTTTTCCAAACTGAGTTTCGGAAAAAAAAGTATATCAGTCAGAGATTTGTTGATCAAAAACGGAAGGAATTTCTTGAGCTTAAGCAAGGTTCTATGTCAGTTACTGATTACGAGCGAAAATTTGTTAGACTTAGTAGATACGCTCGGGAATGTGTTTCGTCCGAGGCTATCATGTGTAAACGCTTCGAGGATGGGCTGAATGAAGATATAAAAATGTTCGTTGGCATTCTTGAAATATGAGAGTTCGTAGTACTTGTCGAGCGAACTTGTAAAGCCGAAGAGCTTAGAAAAGAAAAACAAAAAGTTGATGTGGGAACTGGAGAGTTTCGTAAAAGATCCTCGGGAAAGTCTCTTCAACAGGCATCGAAGAAATTTCGAGATGATGTGGGCCGGTCTAGAGGCACTTCGGGACTTTTTAGACGAGATCGTGATCGACCCCCTGCGGGTACACGAGGCACTTCGGTCGCCAGTGTTGGGAATGAACGTCGAGATAGAACGGAATGTCGATATTACGGTAAATGGCATTCGGGGAGTTGTAGATTCCCTGACCGCTCCTGTTACAAGTGCGGATCAGTTGACCACTTCATTAAAGATTGCCCGAGGTTGTCTGAACAGAATGTAAATCAGAGTGGGAAACCGGGTGCTACCACTGCTCGAGGTAGACCATCTAGAAATACGGGCAATGCTAGCGGTGGTCAGAGGGGATCTAGAGATGCTACGACCAGATCCGAGGCTCGTGCGCCTGCTAGAGCTTATGCTATACGTGCCCGCGAGGATGCTTCTTCGCCTGATGTTATTACCGGTACTTTTACTCTCTTTGATACTAATGTAATTGCTTTGATTGACCCCGGTTCTACTCATTCTTACATATGTGAAACCATAGCATCCAGTAAGACTTTACCTATTGAGTCTACTGAGTTCGTAATTCGGGTGTCAAATCCCTTGGGTCGCTACGTGCTTGTCGACAAAGTGTGTAAGAAATGTCCCCTAGTAATTCGAGGTTCCTGTTTTCCGGCGGACTTGATGCTTTTGCCGTTTGATGAATTTGATGTTATTCTTGGTTTGGATTGGTTGACCGCGCATGATGCGGTTGTGAATTGCAAAAGCAAGACTATTGATTTGAGGTGCGCAAATAACGAGATAATCCGAGTTGAGTCTACGGACTTAAAGGGGTTGCCAACTGTAATATCCTCAATGTTGGCCCAGAAATATGTAAGAAAAGGGTGCGAAGCATACCTTGCGTATGTACTTGATGACAAAGAATTAGAAAAGAAACCCGAATCTGTGCCGGTGGTTTGTGAATACCCGGATGTTTTTCCTGAAGAATTACCGGGTTTACCACCTGTTCGGGAGATAGAGTTTGGTATTGAGCTTGTACCTGGGACTACGCCGATTTCGATAGCTCCGTATCGTATGGCACCAACCGAGTTAAAAGAGTTGAAAGCTCAGTTGCAAGAATTGACGGATAGAGGTTTTGCTCGACCAAGTTTCTCACCTTGGGGTGCACCAGTATTGTTCGTGAAAAAGAAGGACGAAACCATGAGGTTGTGCATTGACTATCGTCAACTGAATAAAGTGACGATAAAGAATAAATATCCATTACCGCGTATTGATGATTTGTTTGATCAACTAAAAGGAGCCTCAGTGTTCTCAAAAATAGATTTGAGATCGGGCTATTATCAGTTGCGAATTCGAGATTCGGACATACCCAAAACTGCCTTCAGAACGAGATATGGTCACTACGAATTCTTAGTGATGCCGTTTGGGCTCACTAATGCCCCTACGGTATTTATGGATTTGATGAATCGGATCTTCAGACCATATTTGGATCGGTTCGTAGTTGTGTTCATTGATGACATCTTGGTCTATTCAAGAGATGAGACCGAACATGCTGAGCACCTAGACTAGTGTTGCAAATTTTGCGGGATAAGCAGTTATATGCTAAGTTCAGTAAGTGTGAGTTCTGGTTAAGAGAGGTTAGCTTCTTGGGTCATGTGGTATCCGCATCGGGTATTCGAGTTGACCCGAACAAAATTTCAGCCATACTTAACTGGAAACCTCCGAGAAATATTACTGAGGTTCGGAGCTTTTTGGGACTCGCCGGTTATTACCGACGATTTGTCAAAGGTTTCTCGATGATAGCCACACCAATGACAAAGCTACTTCAAAAGGATGTTAAGTTCGAATGGACGGAGAAATGTCAGAAAAGTTTCGATCAACTGAAAACTTATTTGACTGAAGCTCCAATTTTAGTGCAACCCGAATCAGGCAAAGAGTTTGTCATTTATAGTGACGCATCCCTACTTGGGTTGGGTTGCGTATTGATGCAAGAAGGTCGAGTGGTGGCCTATGTGTCGAGACAATTAAAGCCACATGAGAAAAATTATCCGACCCATGATCTTGAACTAGCTGCCATCGTATTTGCATTAAAAATATGGCGACATTACTTATTTGGTGAAAAGTGCCATGTATTTTCGGATCACAAAAGTCTCAAATATTTGATGACTCAAAGAGACTTAAATTTGCGACAAAGACGTTGGCTTGAGTTGTTGAAAGATTACGAGCTTGTCATTGATTACCACCCGGGAAAGGCTAATGTGGTTGCGGACGCCTTAAGCCGGAAATCACTGTTTGCTTTACGAACGATGAATGTGCACTTGTCTGTTCTACCCGACAATGTGTTAGTAGCTGAATTAAAGGCCAAACCATTATTGATTCGTCAAATTCGTGAAGCTCAGAAAGTCGACGATGAATTGGTTGCAAAACGGGCTGAATGTGTTCCGAATATGGAATCCGAATTTCAAATTGGTGATGACGATTGTTTGAGGTTCAGAAGTCAGTTGTGTGTTCCAAGAAATTCAGAACTCATTTCGATGATTCTGAACGAAGCCCATTGTAGCCGAATGTCAATTCACCCGGGGAGTACGAAAATGTACAACGATTTGAAACGTTGGTTTTGGTGGCATGGTATGAAACGAGACATCTCCGACTTTGTTTCGAGATGTTTAATATGTCAACAAGTGAAAGCGGAACATCAAGTGCCTTCAGGATTACTTCAGCCGATCATGATACCTGAGTGGAAATGGGATCGAGTCACAATGGACTTTGTGTCCGGACTGCCATTGTCAGCAAGTAAGAAAGATGCGATTTGGGTTGTTGTCGATAGACTGACTAAGTCGGCTCACTTTATCCCCGTGCGTACGGATTTTTCATTGGATAAACTAGCTAAATTGTACGTTTCTCAGATTGTGAGATTACACGGGGTACCTATTTCTATCGTGTCGGATAGAGATCCGAGATTCACCTCACGATTTTCGAGGAAATTGCAAGAAGCTTTGGGTACCAAGCTGCATTTTAGCACTGCTTTTCACCCCCAAATCGATGGTCAATCTGAGCGGATAATTCAGATACTTTAGGATATGTTGAGATGTTGCATCCTCGAGTTCAGTAGTTCATGGGAACGGTATTTACCTTTGATTGAATTCGCTTACAACAATAGTTTTCAATCAAGTATTAAGATGGCACCTTACGAGGCTTTGTACGGTCGTAAATGTCGTACACCATTGTTTTGGACCGAGCTCGGTGAAAGTAAAATTTTTGGAGTTGATTTGATTAAAGATGCCGAACAGAAAGTAAAGGTAATCCGTAAAAGTCTGAAGGCAGCCACAGATCGTCAAAAATCGTATGCGGATATGAAACGAAAAGACATTGAATATCAGGTTGGAGATAAAGTGTTTCTTAAAGTTTCGCCTTGGAAAAGGGTACTTAGATTTGGCCGTAAGGGCAAGTTGAGCCCGAGATTCATTGGGCCGTACGAAATCTCCGAACGAGTTGGTCCAGTTGCGTATAGATTGATTTTGCCCCCTGAACTTGAGAAGATTCACGATGTCTTTCATGTTTCGATGCTTCGACGTTATAGATCCGATCCGTCACATGTGATTAATCCCTCAGAAGTTGAAATTCAATCTGACTTGAGTTATGAAGAAGAACCGATTCGTATCCTAGCTCGTGAAGTGAAAGAGTTGCGAAAAAAAGGGTTCCATTAGTTAAGGTGTTATGGCTCAAACACGGGATCGAGGAAGCTACTTGGGAAACCGAGAGCTCGATGAAAGAACGATACCCAAACCTCTTTACCGGTAAGATTTTCGGGGACGAAAATTTCTTAAGTGGGGGAGAGTTGTGACAGCCCAAAATTGACCCTAGTCGGGAAGTGGTTTCGGGATCACTAAACCGAGTCACCGAAATGTTCGAATGTGATATTTATTGTCTAGATTTTGACTTTTTTCACTACTAGCCTCTTTTCTCTCTGTCTTTTGTATTTGTCCTTTCTCCCTTACCCCCTCACAAAATTTTATCATTTTTAATTGATATACATCACTGGGATTTAAAGGAGCAAGAGTGAATTTTCAGCCTTTAAACACAAGAGAGTATCTATTAAGCTTGCCTTGGTGTGTAACATCACGATCAAATTGCCAAGGCCGTCCAAGGAGCAAGTGTGCCGCATGCATTGGGACCACATCACACTATACCTCATCCTCATAATTCCCGAGCTTAAAAGTGATCAAGGACTGTTTTGTAACTTTAACTTCTGAGCATTCATTAAGCCACTGAAGGTGATACGGCTTAGGGTGCTCGATACAAGGTAACGTTAAGGAACCCACCAAATAACTGCTAACTAGATTCGAACAACTCCCACTATCAATAATAAGTGAATATAAGTTACCTTTTATAAAACACCTAGAATGGAAAATATTGGTCCTTTGGTTATCAAAATCGTCTCCCATTTGGCTATTAAGGGTTCGGCTGTGACAGCCCAAAATTGACCCTAGTCGGGAAGTGGTTTCGGGACCGCTAAACCGAGTCACCAAAATGTTCGAATGTGATATTTATTGTCTAGAATATGTAATTATGAATGTGTGAAAATTTCAAGCTTCGATTTAGTCGATTGCATGTGAGTTTTAGTAAATAGGACTTATGTGAGAAAATTTTGAAATGTGATAGGTCAAAGCATAAGGACCTATTAGTGCATGTTGAAAAAGGGGGACTTGCATGTCAATTTCCCCCCTTCTATTAGTAGTGGCCGGCCATGACAAGTATGGTAGACCAAGTGTGATGGGCAAGACATGTCATAGACATGTTGTGTTGGTGCATCATGGGTGGAAACAATAAAATAATGAGCATGGTAATTAAATAATGAAAGGGAGGAGTGATGAAAAAAAAGAATGGTCTCATCCATGCCCCCCCCCCATTGCCGTGAGTTAAAGAAAAGAAAAGAAAATTTTGTTCATCCTTTTTCATCTTCTTTTGGCCGAAAATTCTAAGGAAGGAGGAAGGAGTTCTTGCTTCATGTTTGGTTTGGAAGAGGATTAGGAGGAGGTTTGGCCATACTTGTATCTAGATCAAGCTCAAGAGCAAAGGGGAACTAAATCTGATAAAGGGAAGGAAAAAGTGGTCGAATAGCTATCGGAATCATTCGACAACATCCGAGGTAAGTTCTTGAGTAAAAGAGCTTAAATTATGATTTGATTAGATCATGTTTTAAGCAAATCAAAATCATGCTCCTTGTGTGTGGCTATTGAGCCAAAATTGCAAGAATGATAAGTGTCTTGTGTTTGAGTTTTGCTAACGAAAACGAAATACGAATGTGCCATGATTTATTGTTAAATGTGCATGGTTATTTGAATGATGTCCGGGCTAAGTCCCGAAGGCTTTGTGCTAAGTGACCATATCCAGACTAAGATCCGAAGGCATTTGTGCGAGTTACTAAATCCGGGTTAAGTCCTGAAGGCATTTGTGCGAGTTACTAAATCCGAGTTAAGTCCCGAAGGCATTTGTGCGAGTTACTATAACCGGGCTATGTCCCGAAGGCATTTGAACGAGTAGCTATATCCGGTTAAATTCCGAAGGTACGTGATTTGGGAATGAATGACCTTGCTGTAAAAATTTCAGTTAATACGCTTGAAACATCCCAACATTGAGGTATGTTTCGTATGTGCTTTGAATTAGTTGAGCCCTTACAAATAAGTATTCGCTCAGTTGATAAATGAGCTACCGGCCTTTGGCTAAGTTGATCTTTGTGTATGAATAAAAGGGTTGGTAATGTGAAGTAAGTATGATATTGAAAAATAGTGCATATGAAATTATCCGTTTAGCTACATGAATGCTATACTTTTGTTGTGCTGGAATCCCTTGCTCAAAACTTACTAAGCATAAATTGCTTACTTCGTCTCCTTGATTCTCTGTTTTATAGATTTTGGTTCTCCAGCTATCGGACTCGGGATTTTGAAGTTGAAGTCGCCCACACTATCAAAGCCCCCCCCTTTTGGTACAATTTTGGTTGAACTTCGAAATGGCATGTATAGGACTACCCTTTTGTTGTGGGTCATGGACCCTTTGGACTTGTATAATTTTGGATAGCCATGCGAAAATGGCTTATATATGTTTGAGTATAATGTTATAATCATTTGGTATGGATATGCTTAACAAGGATTGGCCATGGGAATGGTTAATCACTATCATAAATTGTGCTATTTTTGCTAAAAGGGCTAGTTGAATCATGGAAACTATGAAATAGGTAAAGTCTACCTTAAAGGTAGATGCTGACAGCAGCAGTGATGTAGATTTGGAAAATCACTAAAAATAGTAGGAATGGAATTAAATAGTGAATAAATTAAGTAAACGAACCTTGATGAATCTATTTTCATAGGAAAGTAACGAAACGATCATATGGACAGTATGTTAAGAGATATTCAGGTTCTCGTAAGACAGGGCCAGAACGGTTTCTGGATTCCCTGTTTCGACTTTGGAAATTCATTATAAATTAAACAGAGATAATTAGGAGTCATGCCATATATGTATAGATTACTCTTTGAGTCTAGTTTCTATAGAAACAAACGACATCAGTATTGAAGCCCTGTACAGGGAGATATCCAAGTCGTAATGCGCAAAGGTCAGTGTAGTCGATCCCTGTAACATGGGAGACTTTGACTAATAAACTGTACTAATTGGCTGATACGACCCTGGCCAAGGATGCCCTTGATTTCAGCTTGAATTCAGCTCCTCAAGCTCCATTTAGCTAAATTAATTTTATTTGCTGGAATAAATTAATTATTTAAGTTAATTAGTTAATTTAGTTAAAGCTCTTAATTACTTGTCAGCTTATTACATGTTATAATTATGTTGTGTTAGCCGAATTTAATTAGGTGGCTGGATTATATTTAATTTATCTTAATACCATTTAGTTCAGCCGAATATACATTTGCACTTAATTTAGTTCATGTTTTTTCTTGTAGGATGGCTGAATGCATGAAGGAGCATTAAAGTCCAAGTGCATGAATGGTTCAATACAACATATGGGAGTATACATGAATGGCTGAATACATGAATGGTTGGATTCATGGATATGGCTCATTTTATGATAACTCAAGGTGTTTATTCAGCCAAGAAGAGCAACTAAATTCATTCTCCAAAAGCTGGCCGATGCACTTCCCAAAACAGCACCTATGCGTTCACATTTGGAGTTCACACCAAGGACCATCTGGCTGATCATTGTTCACACTTCCAAAGACTTTTCCAACTCCTTTTTCACACCTTCAAGGCTGTTCACGTTCACCTTTAATGCTGGTCTCTATTCAGCCAAGAATTACATTTTAATGAGCTCATTTAAGCTCAATTGGTTGAACCTAGCTGCTGCCATTTCTCCAAGTGCATTTGCTCTTCTAGAAATCGTCCCTTGAGCTTCAAATTCAGCTGAATTTAGCTCCAGCAATTTAGTTTTTTATTTCCAAAATTATCTAGCATTTTCTAGCCTAATTAATTACTTAGACATTAAGTCTTTGTTTTGGCCATTCGGCTACCTAGCTGATCACTATAAATAGTTGTTCATTTTCATTGTAAAAGGACTTTTGACTTTTGATCATTTGAATGAACTTTGTTCAAAGAGTGAGTTTTCTCCTCTCTAAATTCGTACGAGTTTCGATCTGACTTATCTAGCGTGCTAGTGGCGTCTATCGTTCTCTTTGAACTTATCACCTTGCTTTGGTGTGGCGTTCAACCCTTCTACAATTCCGCAATCCCACCTTGAACCGAATAGAAATCGGGGTGACACTTTTAGTGTTGAATCGTTTCTGGTGTTTAAGCTCATTTATCCATTCCACCGACTATCCTAGATTTTACCCAACTATAATATCTTTTACAAACCGAGCCTTCATTTATCAACTTCCATTTTTCTTATTTTATCCTTAAATCGAGCCTACTACCCTTATAAATTTACCATCACCTTAGCCAACCTTTAAACCATTTGAAAGCTTCCGCATCTTTAGCCTTATTTCATCCTATTTCCGATAACTCAACTATTCCTCGTCGACGATCGAGCAATTACGTGAAACGGCTCAATTAACCCGGGCTGGATCACATCATCTGGTATCAGAGTTACTAAAACGAGGAGTGCCGACATTCGTATCAAGCTCGGAGTAGGTTCGTAACATTAAAGAAAATAAAAAAAATTTAGGTTGTAATTTTTTGTCTTTTTCTCTTTTCTCTTCCCTTTGTATTTCAGCATATTGTAATTGAAAAAAAAATAAAAAATAAAAGAAGAGGAAATTTGAAAAAAAATCGAAAAAAAATTGAAAAAAAATTGAAAAAAAATTCGAAGTATTAAAAAAAGTGAAAAGTCTTGTGAGTTTTATTTTGTTATTATTTCTTATTGCTTCCGAGCATCCATTCATTCTACCATTCCTTCTACCCCCCCAAAAAAATGCCACACATACTTTGATTTTTTTCTTTGTTTAGCCTACCCTACACCCGACGTTATCCCTTGTAACCCATTTGAAGCCGATCCTCTAAGCCACAATAAGTCTTCTTGAAACAAAATACGAATTCACGAGAGTGAGACGAGTGGAAAAAGGCACGAGTGGTGAGTACATTAGAGCGATTAAAAGCCATTAAACGAGCGTAAACACGAGTGGTGTGCTATCCAATTTTCTTTGCGAGTGAAACGTGAGATTTTTGTGGTGAGGTATTTAATTTTTGTTTTGTTTTAATCATTTTTTTTAGTAATTAAATCATGTCTCAAGAAGAATTCTCTACTGATGAATTTCAATACTTGGTGAACGAGATGGGCCGAATTTTGGAGGAAGAACTAAGCCCATTAAAAGACATTTGAACCGAGTGGAGGAAAAGTCCCAACGAAAACAAAATCCACCAAGTCGAGAAACGGAGTCGAGATCATCACGACAATACGCGTCTAAAGACTACTCGCTAAGAGATTCTTATCGGGATTTCTATTCAACGAGGAACTCAAGACGAAGCAAAGCAAGTTTTGAGTTTGAAGCTTTTCAAGGTGACGAACGAGGAATCACAAGTAGTCCTTCATATGCACCAAGGTATTCGTCCGCCAAGAATCAATCTCGAAGAGGTGATCATTTTTTGAATGAAAGTCGTTCTAATTATACCCAACGAGAGTCATTTTGTGCTGATTCATTTGCAACATCTCCATCCTATAATGAAAGAGCGAGGCAAAAGAAAAAGAAATAAGAAGAAAGGAAAGACAAGAAATGTTGATGAGAGAAAATGAGCATATATGGAATGAAATCGAGAGACGAAAAAAGAAATGAAAGAAAAGGAACAAGAATTCAAAAAGTGAGAGAAAAAGAAAATGAAGAGAAAGAATTCAAAAAGAAATTGAGATTGAACAAGAGTGCAAGCGAGAAAGAGAAATCGAAAGAAAAGAAGAAAAGATTGAAAAAGAAAAGAAATCCAAAAGAGAGTGAGGTCGAAAATAAAATTGAAAATGAGAGAGGAAATGAAAGAGAAAAAAGAAGTTGAGATTAGAAAAGAAACGAGAGAAAAAGAGATAAACGAACCAGAAAAAGTGAGGAGCATTTCAACTAATCCATATGAAACTTGTTCTTGTTCTGTTTCTTCGTTCCAGGTTCCCGAGATATCAAAAGATAATTTTCAACTTCACTACCTTTCCGATGAAAGACATTTTCATATGGTCAGTATAGGTAAGGTTGAAGATGAAAACGTGCCCCAATAGTTCAAAGGTAAGAGAGGTGAGGAAATGTTAACGATCGAGTCACGACCACCAGGTTTGAAAATTGTTGAAATACTTTTTAGTGACTTAATTTCTAAATGCTCTCCTTATTTTGGTCTGATTAATTGCTACTCCCTGAATGTGGTTGATTTTTGTTCCAATCAACAAACCAAAGATTTAATTTTGCGTGATGACGGTTTTTCACGAAAGGCGATTAAATTTTTCATTTGTGACAATTTTGTGCACCAATTAACGCTTTGTGGAAAATCCATGAATTTGTGCAAGTATGAATTGATGAATGTAAAAAGTTTTAATTGTTTGTCCCTGTGTATGCAAAAATCCCATTGGTTTAACGTGTTTGGTTTAATGAAATTTTTGCTACATTTTGGCATGAATACTCAAAATCAAGTTTTTAAACCGGGAATCTATTTTGGTTCGTTTTATGGGAAAGTCAAGCTTCATCAATTTTGTGTGAACAATTTCTATTGTTTTGATAATTGGGTGTTGAATAAGGAATTGAGGTATGAAAAATTTGATTTCAATTTAAATTCATTCCTCAATCCATTTTTGTGGTTGTATTTGAAGTTCGTATTTCATTTCGTTAAGGTTAATTCAGTCACAGAGATTCGACTAAACTACATTTCCGAGAAGAGAAGATTTATGATGATCGACAAAGGTAAAAATGATCCTTGCTTTTCCATCCCTCAAGGTAAACAAGGTATGACTTACGAGAACTTTAAAATTTCTCTGCCCTATTCGGTTGGTAATAAAATTTTTGTTGAAGAATTGGTTGCTGCAAGGTATTTAAATTGTGATGTGTTTAACTGTTCAGCTTTATTTAAAAATGAATCATCTGTTTTGATTGATGTCGATGATGCAATTTTGGAAGAACCAATCGTTCAATTTCCATTGCAAGGTTTTACTGTGCATTCATTTGTTTGTGATAAAAATTTGTGTTCAATAAGTTGTGGTGAGGAGTTTATCTGCTTGATTGATGAACGGATTAAGTTGAATGTGTCCACACGTCTCTTGAAAATTTTTGGTAAGATTCTCCTTGATGACAAGTTTGTTGAAAAGGTGAAAGATCAATGGCCACTGTTAAGCTTAACTATGCAAGATTTAAGCCAATTAAGTGGTAAAATCATAACTTACAAAAAGCTTTGTTCAATCGATTGTGGGTATGAAATTTGGAAAATACCTTCTTGCAAGGATTATGAATGTTCTACCCAAATGGTACTTGGGCCACATATTTGCTCAAATGAATTCTTGATGATTTGTGATTACTCATTTAAATAATTCCTTCGTTTGATGAGACTTTGTATGGTGAAGATGTAACAAACAGTTTGGTGTTTTATTTTATTTGTGTTCGATTCTGTTTGATCGAGGAAAGATGAGTAAGCGGAGCTATGATCGAGTGAACCAACGGCTCGACTTGAGGACAGGTCGTTCTAAAGAAGGGGGAATGATACGACCCTGGCCAAGGATGCCCTTGATTTCAGCTTGAATTCAGCTCCTCAAGCTCCATTTAGCTAAATTAATTTTATTTGCTGGAATAAATTAATTATTTAAGTTAATTAGTTAATTTAGTTAAAGCTCTTAATTACTTGTCAGCTTATTACATGTTATAATTATGTTGTGTTAGCCGAATTTAATTAGGTGGCTGGATTATATTTAATTTTTCTTAATACCATTTAGTTCAGCCGAATATACATTTGCACTTAATTTAGTTCATGTTTTTTAATTGTAGGATGGTTGAATGCATGAAGGAGCATTAAAGTCCAAGTGCATGAATGGTTCAATACAACGTATGGGAGTATACATGAATGGCTGAATACATGAATGGTTGGATTCATGGATATGGCTCATTTTATGATAATTCAAGGTGTTTATTCAGCCAAGAAGAGCAACTAAATTCATTCTCCAAAAGCTGGCCGATGCACTTCCCAAAACAGCACCTATGCGTTCACATTTGGAGTTCACACCAAGGACCATTTGGCTGATCATTGTTCACACTTCCAAAGACTTTTCCAACTCCTTTTTCACACCTTCAAGGCTGTTCACGTTCACCTTTAATGCTGGTCTCTTTTCAGCCGAGAATTACATTTTAATGAGCTCATTTAAGCTCAATTGGCTGAACCTAGCTGCTGCCATTTCTCCAAGTGCATTTGCTCTTCTAGAAATCGTCCCTTGAGCTTCAAATTCAGCTGAATTTAGCTCCAGCAATTTAGTTTTTTATTTCCAAAATTTTCTAGCATTTTCTAGCCTAATTAATTACTTAGACATTAAGTCTTTGTTTTGGCCATTTGGCTACCTAGCTGATCACTATAAATAGTTGTTCATTTTCATTGTAAAAGGACTTTTGACTTTTGATCATTTGAATGAACTTTGTTCAAAGAGTGAGTTTTCTCCTCTCTAAATTCGTACGAGTTTCGATTTGACTTATCTAGCGTGCTAGTGGCGTCTATCGTTCTCTTTTGAACTTATCACCTTGCTTTGGTGTGGCGTTCAACCCTTCTACAATTCCGCAATCCCACCTTGAACCGAATAGAAATCGGGGTGACACTTTTTAGTGTTGAATCGTTTCTGGTGTTTAAGCTCATTTATCCATTCCACCGACTATCCTAGATTTTACCCAACTATAATATCTTTTTACAAAACCGAGCCTTCATTTATCAACTTCCATTTTTCTTATTTTTATCCTTAAATCGAGCCTACTACCCTTATAAATTTACCATCACCTTAGCCAACCTTTAAAACCATTTGAAAGCTTCCGCATCTTTTGTAACACCCCGAACCCGAGGCCGTCGCCGGAGTCGAACACGAGGTGTTAACAGACTTCAAACCACTTATTAAAATTTTTCCAGACAAGCTGTCAATCTGCGTACTAGTCGCTTTAAAAATCATATCTTGAGCTCTGGAACTCAAAATCCAGTTCCGTGAATTTTCCCTGAAACTAGACTCATATTCCCATCTACATATGTTTTTCTAGAACTTTTGGTCGGGCAAATTAATACAGTTTATTAGTCAAAGTCTCCCATGTTACTGGGGTCGACTACACTGACCTTTGCGTATTACGACCTGGATATCTCCCTGTACAGAACTTCCATACTGATGCCGTTTGTTTCTATAGAAACTAGACTCAGAGAGGAATCTATACATATATGGTATGACTCCTAATTATCTCTGGTTAATTTATAATGAATTTCCAAAGTCGGAGCAGGGAATCCAGAAACCGTTCTGGCCCTGTCCCACGAGAACCTGATTATCTCTTAACATACTGTCCATATGATCCTTTCGTTACTTCTATATGAAAATAGACTCATCGAACTTCGATTACATAATTTATTCATCAATTAATTCCATTCCTACTATTTTTAGTGATTTTTCAATCTCATGTCATTGCTGCTGCCAGCATCTGTTACGAAAGCAACTATGCCCACTTCGTGTTTACTCCTTGATCTAACTAATAATTCATCATGCATATCACAAATTATGATCATGACTAACCATGCCAAAGGCTAATCATTGTCAAACTTCCCCCTACTACACTATTGCCATATCATGAATTTTAACACCAAAATAATCAACCATGACGTATGGCATAAAAAGGTCGAATTATCAAGATTTGCGACCTAACGTTATGAATCCAAACCCAACCGAACATTTATGCTATTTTCGCATGGCTAAAAGATTACATACCAAAGTTCAAACACAACATAATAGCCTATACATGCCGAAATGTTCTCCTAAGCCAACTAAGAAGAAAGTACCAAAACTTGCTATCCGGTGTGATGACTTCGATGACGGCCCGACCACGCAAAAAGAGACGAGTCCAAGAAACCTAGTATGGGTGACAAGGAAACACCGAGTGAGTTTATAACTCAGTAAGTCATAAGCAATACACTACCATCCATTAATAACATTATCACAAGAGGAAACAAAATGGAACGAGGCTAGTTACTCCGTCCATACCGAACCATACCATAGTTCCTCCGACCTATCGGTTCAATCTCATACCAAATCATGCATTCACATTCCATATACTCATCAATAGGATATTCGAGGCATTTTCATAAATCATTTTATTTTCGTTACAATCATACAACTAAACGGCCTTTCACCCATTCCACGATAAATCTTATGTACGTGACTTCAAGTATATTCGTCACATGGGTTCAAACTTACCAAGCTCAACTCCAAATATAGACATAGCACCTATTAGCTATGAGCTCAAGATACTTACCCGATCCGCTATCCGTGATCGACTCAATAGTGTCGCACACTTAGTGTCCATAATGATTCAAGAATATTTATTAAGTCCGCACACTCAGTGCTATATAATCAACTCGCACACTTAGTGCTACATAATCATACTCGCACACTTAGTGCTACATAGTCAACTCGCACACTTAGTGCTACATAGTCAAACTCGCACACTTAGTGCTACATATTCAATTCGCACACTTAGTGCTGCACAATTTAAACCCGCACACTTAGCGCCAATCTCATGGTCATAAATGTTTATACCCGCACATTTAGTGCCGAGATCAACAACTCAATACATCTCACCTCTTTTCTTTTCATTCAACACTTTCATCACCACATACGTACATGCATATATATATATATATTTATTCATTCCATTCAGCATCATTACATAAACGTTATGACCATTTGAATTAATACCAACTATATGCTTAATGACTTACTTTATGTTGGGTAAAATAATTCCGAGTCGGCTACTCGATGACCTTCGATTTCCCCTTGTTGGACGCCTCTCCTTTAGGTTCTTGAGCTTAAATAATACAAATAAGAGTATTCAATATTTAATCCAATAACATGAATTTATTTATCACATTCGGCAATCACATATCATTAAATTTTCAAACCAAAATGTCATTATATGACCACATATACACATATCCATATACTTAAGCTCAATAATTATAATGTAATATCATGTACCCACTTTAAGTATATTGCCGAATATACTTAATCATACATACACCTAACCAAAACAATTTCCTAAAATCTTTATATCATTTATACACTAAGCCGAATACTCTCACCAAGTTCACCTATATTCTTCAACAATTCCTTCATTGATCAAACACATATTCGGCTAAAGAAATGGAAATTTTAGCAACCTTCGATTTAGTACTTAACTTTTACCACATATCAAATAACTCATTTCCTTACTCATGTGACCACGTATATTCGGTCATGCATACACACATAAAATCAATTTGGAGACTCTATCAATCCAACATACATTCGGCACCTTCATCCACCATTCTACCAAGCATGTAATATTCAAACACAACCAAACTCACATTCGGCCCTAGCTCATAACAAGGTAGCCGATTCTTTTTATAGTTCAAACTCTCCTCTATCATCATTCACCTAACTTTAACATGAAACAACAAAACTCACCATTTCTCATCCAAATAACATGAACAACAACCATTTCTTGAACACTTTCTCATGACCGATTGCTCATGTTACCAACAAGATTCAAGATTTGAACATGGGCTATTTAGAACTCAAGTCAATTACTAAAACATGCATGCATCTCAAGGACAACATCAAACATACCTTAGTCTAGCAAACCACCATAGCCGATTTTCTCAAGCTTTTCCCCTTCCTTTCTTTCCTCTATTCGGCCAAAGATGTTCAAGAATGAACACTTTTTTTTTGTTTTCTTTCTTCAATTCACGGCAACAAGGGGGTATGGATGAAACCATATTATTTTTTTTTTCATCACCCTTCCTTTCATTATTTAATCACCATGCTCATTATTTTATTTTTCTTAACATACATCACTAGCATAACATGTTGGAGACATGCTTCCACCCATAGCATGGCCGGCCACTATGCTTTAGTTTGGCTAATTTGACATGCAAGGACAACACTTTCCCACTTTAATACTATTTGGTCCTTACTTATTTACCTATCATAATTTTCCAAGTCTTTGAACTAGATCCTTTCAAGCAAAATTCACATTCCTAATATAAAATTAAAACATCAAATTTTTGTACAAGTACTATCACACATATAAGATATGCAAATAAAATTTTAACTAAATTTTATGACTCGATTTTGTGGTCCCGAAACCACATTCTGACTAGGGTAAATTTGGGCTGTCACAACTCTCCCCCACTTAAGGAATTTTCGTCCCCGAAAATCTTACCGGTAAATAGGTTTGGGTATCGTTCTTTCATCGAGCTCTCGGTTTCCCAAGTAGCTTCCTCGATCCCGTGTTTGAGCCATAACACCTTAACTAACGGAACCCTTTTGTTTCGCAACTCTTTCACTTCACGAGCTAGGATACGAATCGGTTCTTCTTCATAACTCATATCGGCTTGAATTTCAACCTCTGATAGGCTAATTATATGCGATGGATCAGATCGATAGCGTCGAAGCATCGAAACATGAAAGACATCGTGAATCTTTTCAAGCTCAGGGGGCAAAATCAATCTATACGCAACTGGCCCCACTCGTTCGGAGATTTCGTACGGCCCAATGAATCTCAGGCTCAACTTGCCCTTACGGCCAAACCTAAGTACCTTTTTCCAAGGCGAAACTTTAAGGAACACTTTATCCCCCACCTGATATTCAATGTCCTTTCGTTTCAGATCCGCATACGATTTCTGACGATCTGTGGCTGCCTTCAGACTTTCGTGGATTACCTTTACTTTTTGTTCGGCATCTTTAATCAAATCAACTCCGAAAACTTTACTTTCACCGAGCTCGGTCCAAAACAATGGTGTACGGCATTTACGACCGTACAAAGCCTCGTAAGGTGCCATCTTAATACTTGATTGAAAACTATTATTGTAAGCGAATTCAATCAAAGGTACATACCGTTCCCATGAACCACTAAACTCGAGGATGCAACATCTCAACATATCCTCAAGTATCTGAATTATCCGCTCGGATTGACCATCGGTTTGTGGATGAAAAGCGGTGCTAAAATGCAGCTTGGTACCCAAAGCTTCTTGCAATTTCTTCCAAAATCGCGATGTAAATCTTGGGTCTCTATCTGACACGATAGAAATAGGTACTCCATGTAATCTCACAATCTGAGAAACATACAATTCGGCTAGTTTATCCAATGAAAAATCCGTACATACGGGGATAAAGTGAGCCGACTTAGTCAGTCTATCGACAACGACCCAAATCGCATCTTTCTTACTCGTCGACAATGGTAACCCAGATACAAAATCCATCGTGACTCGATCCCATTTCCATTCAGGTATCATGATTGGCTGAAGTAATCCCGAAGGCACTTGATGTTCCGCTTTCACTTGTTGACATATTAAACACCTTAAAACAAATTCCGAAATGTCTCGTTTCATGCCCGGCCACCAAAATTGACGTTTCAGATCGTTGTACATTTTAGTACTACCCGGGTGGATAGACATTCGGCCACTATGAGCCTCATTCAAAATCATCGAAATAAGTTCCGAATTCCTTGGAACACACAAACGACTTCTGAACCTCAAACAATCATCATCATCCATTTGAAACTCCGATTCCTTGTTCGGAACACACTCAGCCCGTTTTGCAACCAATTCATCATCAACTTTCTGGGCTTCACGAATTTGATGAATCAATAATGGTTTGGCTTTTAATTCAGCTACTAACACATTGTCGGGTAGAACAGACAAGTGCACATTCATCGCTCGTAAAGCAAACAACGATTTCCGGCTTAAGGCGTCCGCAACCACATTAGCCTTTCCCGGGTGGTAATCAATGGCAAGCTCGTAATCTTTCAACAACTCAAGCCAACATCTTTGTCGCAGATTTAGGTCTCTTTGAGTCATCAAATATTTGAGACTTTTGTGATCCGAAAATACATGGCACTTTTCGCCAAACAAATAATGTCGCCATATTTTCAAAGCAAATACGATGGCGGCTAGCTCGAGATCATGGGTGGGATAATTTCTCTCGTGTGGCTTCAATTGTCTCGACGCATAGGCCACAACTCGACCTTCTTGCATCAATACGCAACCCAACCCGAGTAGGGATGCGTCACTATAAATGACAAACTCTTTGCCTGATTCGGGTTGCACTAAAATTGGAGCTTCAGTCAAATGAGTTTTCAGTTGATCGAAGCCTTTCTGACATTTCTCCGTCCATTCGAACTTAGCATCCTTTTGAAGTAGCTTCGTCATTGGTGTGGCTATCATCGAGAAACCTTTGACAAATCATCGGTAATAACCGGCGAGTCCCAAAAAGCTCCGAACCTCAGTAATATTTCTCGGAGGTTTCCAGTTAAGTATGGCTGAGATTTTGTTCGGGTCAACTCGAATACCCGATGCGGATACCACATGACCCAAGAAGCTAACCTCTCTTAACCAGAACTCACACTTACTGAACTTAGCATATAACTTCTTATCCCGCAAAACTTGCAACATTAATCTCAACTGTTCAGCATGTTCGATCTCATCTCTTGAATAGACCAAGATGTCATCAATGAACACAACTACGAACCGATCCAAATATGGTCTGAAGATCCGATTCATCAAATCTATAAATACTGCAGGGGCATTAGTGAGCCCAAACGACATCACTAAGAACTCGTAGTGACCGTACCTCGTTCTGAAAGCAGTTTTGGGTATGTCCGAATCTCGAATTCGCAACTGATAATAGCCCGATCTCAAATCTATTTTTGAGAACACTGAGGCTCCCTTCAGTTGGTCGAACAAATCATCGATGCGCGGCAACGGATATTTGTTCTTTATCGTCACTTTATTCAGTTGACGATAGTCAATGCACAACCTCATGGTTCCGTCCTTCTTTTTCACGAACAATACTGGTGCACCCCAAGGTGAGAAACTTGGTCGAGCGAAACCTCTATCCGTCAATTCTTGCAACTGAGCTTTCAACTCTTTTAACTCGGTTAGTGCCATACAATACGGAGCTATCGAAATTGGCATAGTTCCAGGTACAAGCTCAATACCAAACTCTATCTCCCGAACAGGTGGCAAACCCGGTAACTCTTCAGGAAAAACATCCGGGTATTCACAAACCACCGGCACAGATTCGGGTTTCTTTTCTAACTCTTTGTCATCAAGTACATACGCAAGGTATGCTTCGCACCCTTTTCTCACATATTTCTGGGCCAACATTGCTGATATTACAGCTGGCAACCCCCCTTAAGTCTGCAGACTCAACTCGGATTATCTCGTTATTTGCGCACCTCAAATCAATAGTCTTGCTTTTGCAATTCACAACCGCATCATGCGCGGTCGACCAATCCAAACCAAGAATAACATCAAATTCGTCAAACGGCAAAAGCATCAAATCGGCCGGAAAATAGGATTCTCGGATTATTAGAGGGCATCTCTTACACACTTTATCAACAAATACGCATTGACCCAAAGGGTTTGACACTCGAATTACGAACTCAGTAGACTCAACAGGTAAAGTCTTACTGGATGCTAAGGTTTCGCATACATATGAATGAGTAGAGCCAGGGTCAATCAATGCAATCACATTAGTATCAAAGAGAGTGAAGGTACCAGTGATGACGTCAGGGGAGGATGCCTCCTCTCGTGCGTGGATGGCATAAGCTCTAGCAGGAGTACGGTTCTCAGCTCGAACAGCCGTATCAGAGGCCCCTCTCTGACTACCACCCCTACCTCCCAAAATTCTCGGTGGTCTACCTCTAGTTGTCACTCCACTAGGTCTTGCACCTTGAATCTTATTCTTCTCATCAAGCTCCGTGCAATCTCTAATGAAGTGGTCCTTCGAACCGCATCCGTAACAGGCCCTGTTAGTAGACTTACCCCAACATTCACCTAGGTGTCGTCTTCCGCATTGGGGACATTCAGGTTTCTCTAGACGATTATTGCCCACACTAGCTACCGAAGTAGCTCGGGAGCCCGTCGATGGTTTTGCTCTGATGGAAATTCCCGCAGTCGTCCTCGACTTATTAGTGTCCTCCTTGAACTTCTTTACAGCTGAGAACGGAGCTTTACCCGTCGATCTTTTACGATAGTCTCTAGCTTCAAATTCAGCCTTCTTCTTCTCCTTTCCAAGTTCTTCCGCCTTGCAGGCTCGTTCGACTAGTGTTATGAATTCTTTTATTTCCAAAATACCCATTAGTAGCTTTAAATCTTCATTCAATCCTTCTTCGAATCTTTTGCACATAGCAACCTCATCAGCTACACACTCCCGGGCATACCTACTGAGTCTCACGAATTCATGTTCGTATTCAGATACTGTCATACGGCCTTGCTTGAGTTCCAAGAATTCCTTACGCTTTTGATCAATGAACCGTTGGCTAATATATTTCTTTCGAAATTCCGTCTGAAAGAAGTCCCAAGTTACTCGTTCGTTCGGGACTATGGAAATCAAGGTCCTCCACCAATAGGAGGCTGAGTCTCGCAACAAAGATACAGCACACTTTAGACACTCATCAGGTGTGCATGACAGTTCATCGAACACCCGAACGGTGTTATCAAGCCAGAACTCGGCCCTTTCAGCATCATCAGTAACTATGGCCCTGAACTCCTCAGCCCCGCGCTTCCTAATCAAGTCTACAGGTGGCTTACTCAGCCTCACAGGATCAGTAACTGATGGCATTACTGGCTCCGGGGTGGATTATTCAAATTCGGGAATTGTTGGACAGCCGGATTGGTTCGGGCATACTGCGCGACCCACTCATTCATCATGGTAAAGAAGGCTTGTTTAGCCCCCTCACCTTGATTATTCGCAGATGACTGAGGTTCAATAGGCGGTGTCCCTTGTGCAGGAGCAGCCGCTACACTTTCAACGTCATCCGCTAAGATTCTTTCTACACCGGGATCCATTTACTAATCAAAACATAAATTTTAACCGTCAGAAGTCATCACACAGTTAAACATTAACATTCGGCATGTATAGCTAGACTCATACGTGCTATGGTAGTCCTAGAACCGACTAAACCATAGCTCTGATACCAATCAAATGTAACACCCCGAACCCGAGGCCGTCACCGGAGTCGAACACGAGGTGTTAACAGACTTCAAACCACTTATTAAAATTTTTCCAGACAAGCTATCAATCTGCGTACTAGTCGCTTTAAAAATCATATCTTGAGCTCTGGAACTCAAAATCCAGTTCCGTGAATTTTCCCTGAAACTAGACTCATATTCCCATCTACATATGTTTTTCTAGAACTTTTGGTCGGACAAATTAGTACAGTTTATTAGTCAAAGTCTCCCATGTTACTGGGGTCGACCACACTGACCTTTGCGCATTACGACCTGGATATCTCCCTGTACAGAACTTCCATACTGATGCCGTTTGCTTCTATAGAAACTAGACTCAGAGAGGAATCTATACATATATGGTATGACTCCTAATTATCTCTGGTTAATTTATAATGAATTTCCAAAGTCGGAGCAGGGAATCCAGAAACCGTTCTGGCCCTGTCCCACGAGAACCTGATTATCTCTTAACATACTGTCCATATGATCCTTTCATTACTTCTATATGAAAATAGACTCATCGAACTTCGATTACATAATTTATTCATCAATTAATTCCATTCCTACTATTTTTAGTGATTTTTCAATCTCATGTCACTGCTGCTGCCAGCATCTGTTACGAAAGCAACTATGCCCACTTCGTGTTTACTCCTTGATCTAACTAATAATTCATCATGCATATCACAAATTATGATCATGACTAACCATGCCAAAGGCTAATCATTGTCAAACTTCCCCCTACTACACTATTGCCATATCATGAATTTTAACACCAAAATAATCAACCATGACGTATGGCATAAAAAGGTCGAATTATCAAGATTTGCGACCTAACGTTATGAATCCAAACCCAACCGAACATTTATGCTATTTTCGCATGGCTAAAAGATTACATACCAAAGTTCAAACACAACATAATAGCCTATACATGCCGAAATGTTCTCCTAAGCCAACTAAGAAGAAAGTACCAAAACTTGCTATCCGGTGTGATGACTTCGATGACGGCCCGACCACGCAAAAAGAGACGAGTCCAAGAAACCTAGTATGGGTGACAAGGAAACACCGAGTGAGTTTATAACTCAGTAAGTCATAAGCAATACACTACCATCCATTAATAACATTATCACAAGAGGAAACAAAATGGAACGAGGCTAGTTACTCCGTCCATACCGAACCATACCATAGTTCCTCCGACCTATCGGTTCAATCTCATACCAAATCATGCATTCACATTCCATATACTCATCAATAGGATATTCGAGGCATTTTCATAAATCATTTTATTTTCGTTACAATCATACAACTAAACGGCCTTTCACCCATTCCACGATAAATCTTATGTACGTGACTTCAAGTATATTCGTCACATGGGTTCAAACTTACCAAGCTCAACTCCAAATATAGACATAGCACCTATTAGCCATGAGCTCAAGATACTTACCCGATCCGCTATCTGTGATCGACTCAATAGTGTCGCACACTTAGTGTCCATAATGATTCAAGAATATTTATTAAGTCCGCACACTCAGTGCTATATAATCAACTCGCACACTTAGTGCTACATAATCATACTCGCACACTTAGTGCTACATAGTCAACTCGCACACTTAGTGCTACATAGTCAAACTCGCACACTTAGTGCTACATATTCAATTCGCACACTTAGTGCTGCACAATTTAAACCCGCACACTTAGCGCCAATCTCATGGTCATAAATGTTTACACCCGCACATTTTGTGCCGAGATCAACAACTCAATACATCTCACCTCTTTTCTTTTCATTCAACACTTTCATCACCACATACGTACATGCATATATATATATATTTATTCATTCCATTCAGCATCATTACATAAACGTTATGACCATTTGAATTAATACCAACTATATGCTTAATGACTTACTTTATGTTGGGTAAAATAATTCCGAGTCGGCTACTCGATGACCTTCGATTTCCCCTTGTTGGACGCCTCTCCTTTAGGTTCTTGAGCTTAAATAATACAAATAAGAGTATTCAATATTTAACCCAATAACATGAATTTATTTATCACATTCGGCAATCACATATCATTAAATTTTCAAACCAAAATGTCATTATATGACCACATATACACATATCCATATACTTAAGCTCAATAATTATAATGTAATATCATGTACCCACTTTAAGTATATTGCCGAATATACTTAATCATACATACACCTAACCAAAACAATTTCCTAAAATCTTTATATCATTTATACACTAAGCCGAATACTCTCACCAAGTTCACCTATATTCTTCAACAATTCCTTCATTGATCAAACACATATTCGGCTAAAGAAATGGAAATTTTAGCAACCTTCGATTTAGTACTTAACTTTTACCACATATCAAATAACTCATTTCCTTACTCATGTGACCACGTATATTCGGTCATGCATACACAAATAAAATCAATTTGGAGACTCTATCAATCCAACATACATTCGGCACCTTCATCCACCATTCTACCAAGCATGTAATATTCAAACACAACCAAACTCACATTTGGCCCTAGCTCATAACAAGGTAGCCGATTCTTTTTATAGTTCAAGCACTCCTCTATCATCATTCACCTAACTTTAACATGAAACAACAAAACTCACCATTTCTCATCCAAATAACATGAACAACAACCATTTCTTGAACACTTTCTCATGACCGATTGCTCATGTTACCAACAAGATTCAAGATTTGAACATGGGCTATTTAGAACTCAAGTCAATTACTAAAACATGCATGCATCTCAAGGACAACATCAAACATACCTTAGTCTAGCAAACCACCATAGCCGATTTTCTCAAGCTTTTCCCCTTCCTTTCTTTCCTCTATTCGGCCAAAGATGTTCAAGAATGAACACTTTTTTTTTTGTTTTCTTTCTTCAATTCACGGCAACAAGGGGGTATGGATGAGACCATATTATTTTTTTCATCACCCTTCCTTTCATTATTTAATCACCATGCTCATTATTTTATTTTTCTTAACATACATCACTAGCATAACATGTTGGAGACATGTTTCCACCCATAGCATGGCCGGCCACTATGCTTTAGTTTGGCTAATTTGACATGCAAGGACAACACTTTCCCACTTTAATACTATTTGGTCCTTACTTATTTACCTATCATAATTTTCCAAGTCTTTGAACTAGATCCTTTCAAGCAAAATTCACATTCCTAATATAAAATTAAAACATCAAATTTTTGTACAAGTACTATCACACATATAAGATATGCAAATAAAATTTTAACTAAATTTTATGACTCGGTTTTGTGGTCCCGAAACCACATTCCGACTAGGGTAAATTTTGGGCTGACATCTTTAGCCTTATTTCATCCTATTTCCGATAACTCAACTATTCCTCGTCGACGATCGAGCAATTACGTGAAACGACTCAATTAACCCGGGCTGGATCACATCATTGGCCCAACCAAAAATTCTAGAAAAAAATATGTAGATGGGCATATGAGTTAGTTTCAGGGAAAATTTACGGAACTGGATTCCGTGTTTCTGAACTCAAGATATGATTTTTAAAGCGACTAGTACGCAGATTGGCAGTGTCTGGGAAATTTTTTTATAAGTGGTTTAAATTCTGTTAACACCTCGTGTTCGACTCCGGTGACGGTCTTGGGTTCGGGGTGTTACATTTGATTGGTATCAGAGCTACGGTTTAGTCGATTCTAGGACTACCGTAATGCGTTGGGTCTAGCTATACATGCCATTTTATGTGATCAATTAATAGTGTGGTGATTTCTGACATTTGCAAATGTGTTTATTTATAGTAATGGATCCCGATCCCGACCGAGCGGTAGCTGATGATCTTGAGAGTGTAGCGCCCGCTCCCGCACAAGGGACAGCGCCGGTAGACTCTCAACCTAATGCTAGTAACCCGAATGATGAAGCTAGACAAGCTTTCTATAGCGTGATGAATGATTGGTTCAACCAATACATTCGAACTAATACGGCTGTTCCACAACCTCCATTCCCGACTAATACCACCCTCGCACCTACAATACCTCCGAAAACTGACCAAATAAGGTCAAATAAGCTCTTAGTTGACAAAATCCGAAAACATGGGGCTACTGAATTTAAAGCTACGGATAGCGACGATGCCGAGCAAGCTAAATTTTGGTTGGACAACACTATCCGGGTACTCGATGAGCTATCTTGTACACCCGATGAATGCCTAAAGTGTACTATCTCCTTGCTACGCGATTCTGCCTACTATTGGTGGAGTACTCTGACTTCTGTTGTGCCCCGAGAGCAAGTCACTTGGGAGTTTTTCCAAACTGAGTTTCGGAAAAAAAAAGTATATCAGTCAGAGATTTGTTGATCAAAAACGGAAGGAATTTCTTGAGCTTAAGCAAGGTTCTATGTCAGTTACTGATTACGAGCGAAAATTTGTTAGACTTAGTAGATACGCTCGGGAATGTGTTTCGTCCGAGGCTATCATGTGTAAACGCTTCGAGGATGGGCTGAATGAAGATATAAAAATGTTCGTGCATCTGAATATGAGAGTTCGTAGTA